>NC_045430.1:45512960-45820460 GCF_902635505.1 Sarcophilus harrisii
TCCACTTGCATGTCATAGTATGATCCTCTTTGAGAATGAAGGACAAACAAGTACAAGTATTAGAGTAGTTTACCATTTCTTTCTCCTCATCATTTTACAGATTAAAAAAAAAAAAATTGAGGCAAACTGGGTTAAGTGACTTGCCCAGGGTCAGACAGCTACTGAGTATCTCAAGACTGGATTTGAAATCAGACCTTCCTGACTCCAGGCCTAGCACGCTATTCAGTACACTATTTCAATACGATCAAAAGATATGTCAAATCTATCAGCTAAAATATATTTAGTTGTTCATGGACAATTTCCCATCCATGACCCTTGATATTAGTACCTGAATGTGCAATCATTTTAGACATTAGGAAATTGAGGCCATGATGATACCAAATGCTTTTTTTCTCCCACTATTTACTAACTGTTTATATTATACAACCCTTTCTCCCACTGTTCAGAACAATAATCAGGTTATAAGGTCTTTGCAAAGGAGACAGATTTATATCATAGTATTGCAAAAGGACAAATGCTATCAACTTAAACATAAAAGTACACTTCAAGTCCATGGCTCTAGTCCACTAGAAGCACATTTGATACCTTTCTAATTGACCTAATAAGTGGGCTTCAAAGCTTAGTACAGATCTACTGTTTGTTTATACAATTTATTTACAAGCATTTGTTTATATGATCTGCATTTTCCAAGTTCTATGGGAGGCTTAAGGGGAGAAGTCCAAAATTTATTTATTGGATCCTTCTTGTGTTTAGACCTTTATACTACTTTTGAGGGTTGATATACAAGGAAAATAAATACAGTCTCTAACTTTTAAGCCCTCTTTAGAGGATCATATGCAAATTATACAATGAATATATTTTTGATGGGTTGTTTCTTCAGACATTCTGAGATATGTCCAAAGAACTTAGAAATAATGAATCTTAACATCATTTGACAGAACCATTGTATTTCACTTCAGAAAATAAGTAAAATGAAGTTAATAACTACATGAGAAGAGATCCAAAATCTTATAGTGGAAAAGATATCAGAAATTACAAAGAATTGTATTCAAATGTATCCTCTGACAATTGCATATAAGATAATGGATTTCATCAGTTTATGGATATTTCATTCATTTCTGCACCTCAGTTTCCTCATGTATAAGGTGAGAAGATTGATTTCTCTTTTAGGTTCCTTCTAGCTATAATTCTATGATCCTAAAACAAAAGGGCAAATATCTGATTGTCTAATTTAATATACTTTGTTTTGGTTTCCATGTGCTAATGTCATTCACTGTGCCTAGCAGCTGCAAGAGCCACCAGTGGACTGCTTAATATTTCTTCAAATGTCCAGGGTACTTATATAGCCATAGCCACATCATGTACTTAAACATCTATGATATTGTCAGAGAGGGTCTTGTCACTACTGAGTCTGGCATAATCAGATCACAATTTTTTGATATTAATAAAAATAGTGAATAATTAAAGATTTTCAATATACTTTAAATATAACATGTTATTTGATTCTTAGCTATCACTAAAGGAAGAAACCCCTGTGGAGAAAACATCAACCAATTCCAACTGGTAAGTAGTTACTACTTATAGGACAAGAAAGTCAGCCTACCTGAGGCAGCATGGTATACCCTAAGAGGAAAGGAGAGGCAGCATGTGTCAAGTAAGTCAAATTATCACTATCACATTGACCATCATCTCACCTCAGGTGAGACATCACAGGACCCAGAACCTAAGCATGTTGGGAAAATCAGTTTCTACTAGCCCTACCCTGATTCTAGTCTTGCCCTCACCAATGATTATTCAGGATAGAAATATTTGTAGAAGATACATGGAAGTGTGATACCATAAGCAAATTAAGAGTGCAGAATAGTTTATTTGTCAAATCTATGTCAAATCTATGAATAAAGGAAGAATTTAGGACCAAATAAAATATAGAGAACACTACAAAAAGTAAAATAGAATATTTTGATTGTATAAAATTTTAAAAGTTTTTGAACAAACAAAACAAATGCAACAAAAATTAAAAGGAAAGCAGAAAATTTATGTGTTTGGGAGATTTTTTGCAGTATTGCTGATAAAAGTTTGCTTTCTCAAGTATATAGAGAACTGAATTTAATTTGGCATTATACATGACATAATACAAGTCATTTGATAAGTGTTTGAAAGATATTAATAGACAATTTTCAGACCAAAAAAACAAACAAAATACAAAAAATTAAAAATAAAGACAAAGTTATCTATAGTCATATGAAAAAGTATTCTAAATCACTATTGATTATTGAGATTAAAATTAAAACAATTCTAAGGCACTATCTCATACCTATCAGACTGGCTAATGTGACAAAAAAGGAAAATGATGGATATAGGAAAACTGAGACACAATACACTATTGGTGGAGCTATGAACTGACCTTATCATTTTGGAAAACAATTTGAAACAATGTTCAATGTGTTACCTTTGTTCCAGCAATACTACTGCAAGGTTTATGTGGCAAAGATATCTAAAAGAAGGGGAAAGACTCATTTGCACAAAAATATTTATAGTAGCTATTTTTGTGGTGGCTAAGACTTGGAAATCAGAGGATTGACAATTAATTGGAAAATGGCTTTAAAAAACTGTGGTATATGATTGTAATGGAATATTATTGTGCTATAAAAAGTGACAAGCATAATGATTTCATAAAAAATCTAGAAAGACTCACAAGAATTTATACAAAATGAAGTGAACAGAACCAGGAGCACAATGTATGCTGTAACAATAATTGTTTGATGAAAAACAATTCTTCAACAATAACAATGATCTAAGACAATTCCAGAGAACTAATGATAATCATACTATCTGCCTCTAGAGAAAGTACTGATATTTTTAATGCAAACTGAAATATGCTATTTTCAACTTTCATTTTTGAAAAATTATTTTTGTTTTCTTGTTCAAAATGACTGAAATGAAAATATTTTTGATGATTGCACATATATAATATATCTTTTATTGTCTCAGGGAAGGTGAGGGGAGGGAGAGAAGAAAGAATAGAAGTAACTTCAAGCTATCAGCCAATGCTTCTCTTCTTCTCTCAGATTAGTAAGATCTAATAAGGAGACCAAGGAAAGGTAAATTTTGATGAGGAAAAAGTAGATCTTAAACTAGGAGGCCACAAACAGCTCTCAAGGGCAGTTCACTGGACATAGTAGTTTTACATGGAACCATGAACAAACTACCCTTTGAATACAGTCAGTCAGCCAGTTCTTTTGCCTCTAATTGTATTGTTGTCCAGTCTAAATCTCTTCATCTTTTTCTATCCATCTGGTTAAGTTTTATCTATAATGTATTTGTAACCATGGGGAAAAAAAGAAGAAACAAAAAAGAAATAAGGTTAATCTGATAAAACCTGCTCCTCTTAAAGCCACATTGACACTTTGTTATCATTTCCCTTTCTAGATGTTTATTAACCATATCGTTTATTATCTGTTTTTAAAAAAACTATACTTTGAATCGGTGTTAAACTGCCTTCTGTAATTTTCAAACATTATTATTCTCTTGTACTTTCAGAAAACTGGAATATTTGTTCTACTCTGGTCCTGTTCTACTCATGCTCATACTGATATTATGCATTAGAGACAGAATTTGAAACCAGATCTTGCCCACTTCAACTTTAGCACTTCATGAAATAAACCAAGATTTAGCAGGGCGATTATTTTTATTTTAATACTATATTTATTATTATATGGATAGTGCCTACTAAAATCCAATGGGAATAATGTAAAGAGGCTATGCAATAAATAATGAAAGAAAATTCTTTAAAATATCTATTGCAAATCTAATCCCAAAGTTGCACTAGAATCTTGCTTGTTTTGGGGGGTTTGGGGGGTTAGAATGATAAGAAATAAGAAACAACTATTTCTCAAAAGGGCCTAATTTTATTTTTTTAATAATTCTATGGCATATAAAAATATCTAATATGAAAATATTAACAATTAATACATATCTTAATGGATGTAAACCATTTTTTAAAATTAATTCATAGGTATATAATGCCTATAATTCACAAGTCAAGAAAAATATCGTCTAATTGTTTACATGCCCAGGAGCTAAGAAAAGTAACACAACTTGTTGAAAAGACAAAGATATAGTTAAATTAATCACATTTAGCTTAATAATTTACCTTACATAGAAAGATAGTTATTTTGTAATTCAGTTAGCTTAATAGAATATAACACTTCAATATTCCAAGGGATCCATGATATTCTCAATAAAAGACTTCACTGCATTGACTCAGAACACTTTATCCATTTCTTCCCTTCTTGTTGAATTTCTTACTTAAGATGTTCCAGAGATTTTCCAAGAAGCAAGGTAAAAATATATCAACAACAATAAAGCTGTCTGAGATCATCAATTGAAGTAGCAACAAATGTTTATTCAAGGTGAACTCTGTGTTTAATTCTCCAATATTAAATTAAAGATCTGGAAGTCAAAGGAAAGAGGAAACTATGATGACATAAAGCCAGGAGAAATGGCTAAGGAAGTAGATAATAATTAGATTCTCAAAAAGACCTTGACAGACAGGAATTTTGAGCTAATGAGATTACGTTTCATAAGGATGTAAGGATTTGAACTTTGTTTTTAAAAATTAGCTTCTCAAAAACAAAGGAGATGAGACATGACTAGACAGCACTTTGTTTCAAAAATATCTGGAGGATGAAGGATAGATGGTATTAGACTGCAAATTTAATATAAGACAACTATGTAATGTGGCAATAAAGAAAGCAAATTCAATTTTAGGTTGGATTAGCAAGTAAGAGTGTACCATCAGAACCATCAGTGACTTGAGTTGAGAGAGAGCTGGGCTTTAGAGCAGGGCTTCTCAAACTTTTTTCATTCATGAACCCTTTAAGCCAAGAAGTTTTTTACTTGGCCCCAGATATGTAGGTATGTAAAAATAGGTATACAATTCAAACACCTACTGATAATAAATCATATTCACACAACTCTCACATTCAGTTATGAGACCTCATAGAAGATTACAAACCATAGCTTAAGAAGCTGAGATTTAGGGGATCTAGATTCAAATCTCACATTGATATCTGGGTAAACCTTTTATCCTTATCTTCATTTCTTCTTTTATATCAAGATTGTTTCTGATGTGCCTCTGAGCTCTAGGTCTGTGATCAAATGATTCTATCAGTTAGTTGAAAACTAACGCATGGCTTTGGAAATGGTACCCTTCCCTTGCACTTATAGTCTCCTTCTGGGAAATGCATATCAAAAAATTAATTAAGAAGCTTTTAATAAGTGCCTACTATGAGCCAGTCAGTAGCTAAACTCCAAGAAAACAAAGATGAAACAATGCCTGCCTTTTATAATATGAGAGACAATGGGAGAGGAAATCATTCTATCATGAGAGATTTAAAAAAATAAAATTTAAAAAAAAGGAAAAAGGAAAAAAAGGAAAGAATCAAAAGAAATATCAAAAAGTATTTGATGGTTAAATATTATGGGAATATGTTATTAGATTTCTTTTTTAAATTTATCAAAATCAGGAAATGGGAAATTTTTGTTCTCTAATTCTACTGAGATTTTAAAAAGACAGGATGATTAGGCTGTAGCACCAGAGTTTTAGTTAAATGAAATGAGCTTTTAAACATCATTTTGTGTTCTGAAGGTATTTTGGAATCACCTTCTTCAAAGATTTTTTAATAGATATAAATGACATTTGATTGATTATTTTGGAGGTAGACCTTCCTGAATGGAAGATAAGCCAGACCTCATAAAATTTCTTCTGGCTGTATGATTCACTTTTAAAAAATAGTCATATTATCATTTCTCCCCTCACAAAACTCTTTTTTTTTTTGGTCCAGAAAATAAGTATCAACAGCCCTTTATAGGCAAGACTTGAAAAATGAGAGCACACTGCTCCCACCTTCATATGAGATAAAATTTACCTCTTTCAACTGTCATTTTTGGCCTTCACATGCAAAACTAACTTGTAAGTACTATTTTGTTTTCCTCTTCCACCAACTACATATGTCTTTGATTCAAAAGAAAAAAACTACTGCATACATATCCTAGAAAGATTAAAGAAAAAGGTAAAGAACGTATATGTCCTGAGATATTACTAACAATATTTTTGTTGTGTAAAAGAATTGTAAACTGAATAGATACCCATAAATTGGGTAATGGCTGCATAGATTAGGGTTTATAGCTGTAATAGAATAATATTGAGCCCAAAGGAAAAAACAATAGGGATTATTCCAGCAAAGACCTTTAGTAATAATATAAACTGACACAAAGTGACAAAAGCATAATTAGAACAATGTATACAATGACTGTAATAACATCAGGGAAACTAGTCTTAAATATTGGAGAATCGTAATCGATGCAGTGACCAATTGTATTTAGAAGAGCAATGATGAATTATAGTAGACAGCTTGTGTATCTCAGTTCCTTTATGCAGTTCTTTGAATGGGCTAGAATATTTAAAAGATGATCAATAGACTTCCTATTTGAAGAAGACCTCATTTGTAGTGGAAATGACAATAGACTCTACTAATTTTTATTGGCTTAGTTGACTACCAGAATTATTTAGATTAATTATATGAAATGCTGTACTGGAGAGGGAATCAGGCTTTTTCTCTCTATCTGTTTCTTTGTTTGTCTCTTGTCTCTCTCTGTTTGTCTCTGGCTCTCTGCCTCTGGCTCTGGCTCTGCCTGCCTGTCTGTCTGTCTGTCGGTCTGTTTCTCTCTCTGTCTCTCTCTCCTTTAAACAATCCTTTCATGTTAAAATGTCCTACTGCAAAGATTGAGGAATTCCTGCCATTCAATTTATTTGAATGAAAATTTTTGTCATGACATTGGAAGGTGCACAGAGCAAAATAGAGCCAAATCAGGGTCATTTGGAAACATCCCACGAGAAGAAAGTAGCCAAAGGTATCCTTTAAAACCCAGATATTAAGTGGACGTAGGGGTGTTCTGGATGTGGCAGCTCTCCACACCACGGCATCTTGCAAACTCTCTGTGATTTAACAGCTAATTCCCAGGGAATAGAGGTACAAAATATCAAGTAGTACTTGCCCAAGTTCACACAGCAAGGAAATATCAGAGAAAGAAGTTTCAAAGAGACCTTCTATCCACAATCCCAACATATAATTAACTATATGACTTTGCCCCTCCACACCCTGAAGCACATCTGCAGTTAAAAATAAAATAAAATCCTTTACCAAAGCTGTGCTATTTGTTTGAGAGAA
Organism: Sarcophilus harrisii; assembly: GCF_902635505.1. NCBI lineage: Eukaryota > Metazoa > Chordata > Mammalia > Dasyuromorphia > Dasyuridae > Sarcophilus > Sarcophilus harrisii. Next base: position 45,520,193 of record NC_045430.1, read on the forward strand.
AAAGTGAAGCAAAGGAAGAATGTACTGTATGTAGAAGAAAACAATCTACTTGAAAAATAAGCTTCACAAAAAGAACAAAAATTATGCTGTGGAAAAACACATTTTTTCTCAATGTGTTCTGAAAATTAAAAAGCACAATACTAAATAGTAACAATGGGAAGATAATATTTCAAGGTGATATTCTTCAGCTGTCTGCCATAGCAGACATGCTACAGAGGAGACTTAGAAATAAAGCAAAATTCTTAAAGGTGATTTTGATTGAAGAGTTTTGCAAGTATGTCGAATTCTGACATTTTATTCTTCTCAATTTATGTGATGCCTTCCACTTGAGCTTGAATCAAGATGTGCGCAATGCTCACAGACATTGTAACATAAAGAGTCCTAAAACAATCATCTAATCCTGGCCTTAAACTTTAGAAATGAGTTAACTGAGGTTCAGAGAGGTTAATTAGGTTGTATACTCATTAAGAGTAAAGGACTATCCTTTGCCCCTTTTTGTGTGTGTATCCTCAGCACTTAACATAGTTCCTAGTACATAGTAAGTGCTTAATTGATCCTTTTAGTCAATTAAGGTCACATGCATAATTGACACTTTAGCCAAGAACTTTGTCTCTTGACCTCTCTCTCAAGCCTAGTGATTTTCAGTAGTTATATTGTCAAAGTATTGAGTTTTATTCAAACTTTAGTTCTGCTTTTTTTGTACCAAGACATGAAATGTTGAACTAAATGGTTTCTAAGGTTCCAACTCAACTCTTCATGTAGGATTCTATGATGTGATGATTTCAAGAATTTTTCAAGGTATTTTAAGGTATGAAAAATCTAATTACTTAGTACCCTTAGAATGTGCTATGGTCTCTCTGGCACTGAATATTCTTGGGCCTCTTTATGGCATCTGTCTTGTGGTGTTCTATGTTCTCTTGAGGCACAACATTAGCACTCCCCAACTAAATTTGTCTTAGAAAGGTGATTTGACACAATAATAATAATAACAATAATTCTACATTAAGGTTGCATTTTTATCAAGAATTCAAAGATAAGTCAACATTAGTAATACAGAATTTTGTTAAAAATTCAAAAGACAAAAAAAATTTTTTAAACTTCAGATCCTTCTGACTTTGGGAGTTTCTTTTATATCATCCTGCTTTTCATGGGATTTATAAATAGCATATAAAAATAGTTCTTTATCAGCAAAGGAATTAATAGGAAGTATATTTTTTTACTAAATGAAAAGAGAAACTGAAGGAAGATGGGAGGTAGAAACTCAAGTACTGAACAGGGAAATCCCCAAAACTATGGAATTCTAGATTGGGGATATTTGCCAGGTACAAAGTTAATCAATGTCAAGGAAAGGATGTTGCTACCCTCTGCGCCAGCATGAATAGTTGAAGCCTTGCCTGGTTCATCTACCCTGTGAGAAAAGATGTTCTTAAGTGGAATTTGCTGTCATTCTGAGATCTCAAAAATTTTTTTCTGTCCATGTTCTTTCCCTTATCTTATTCATCACTGAAAAGGCAATTCTACCCTACATTCTAAGAATTTTCTATCAATGAGTAAAATTCACTATGAAGAAGTACAAATGACAGCTTCTAGATGAATAGGACTACACAAAATCTAGTTTATATTATTCTTTGTCTTTCTACCGAGACAACATGAGACTTCATCTAGGTAAAAGATACAAGGAGATAATGTATTTCACTATTCCCTATCTTTCTCATTCTTGTTCTAATCACACACAAAAAAAGAAATTACAATGAAAGGCATAAGCCAGTGTATTACTCCTACTGAAAAAAAAAAAACAGGCCAATTCTGAGTGGCACAAGGAAGTTATGGTAAGAGTCTTTTCCTTTAAAAATAATAATAATAAATTTTAAAATTAAAATAAATTATTAATATTAACTAATATTGATATTAACTTTAAAAGGCAAAGAAAACTAAAGATTTTTATACCTGAAAAAAATTTACAACAAACAGAACCTTTGGCACATCAATCATGAGTTAGTCATCAAGGGAATTCCTTTGGAGTCAGAGTAATACCAATGAATACATTAATCGTGCTAGCTCTTTCTGTCTACATAAACATCCTTCTCCTCCAAGAGTTGACCCAGAACTAGTTGACCCAATCTAATCTGTGTCAATATATCATTGGACCTATGATATAATCAATAAATATAGTTCCTTCAACACTACAGATCAAAAGCCTGATCCTTTGCCAGCTTTGCTCATATCCTCTTCTAAATCAACTATAAAATATTCATCCAGTAGACATCATTTAAAATCAACCATGTATCAATTTAGTGCTCTGGTAGTATTTTTGTTATTTTTCAATTTTGTTGTATAAACTTTTTATTCATTTTACTTAACATTCATTTGTTATATGATTGATTTCCTTATACTATTTATACATACATTATTAACAATATTACATATATTTATATCACATAATTTCCCCTAGTTACTATTCATTAACCACATATATAGAATATTAGGAAATCTAGATAGATATCTGAAGACAGATAAATGATAGAATAGTTTGTAGAGAAATATAGGTATGTCTGTATATGTATATTAACATGTATATATGTATCTACATATTATATAGGTAGGTATGTGTGCAGGGATAGATGTGTCTGTATATATATACATATATATATATAGGTATGTGTATGAATAAGTAAATTCATGTTTATGTATTATGTATATAGATGTATATATTTTTGTTGTTTTAAGTCATTTGAATTATACCTTATTTGGAGGTATTTTTTTGGTTTGTTTTTTGCTGAGACAATTAGAGTTAAGTGACTTGTTCAGGATCACACAGCTAGAAGTGTTAAGTGTCTGAAACTAGATTTGAGTTCAGGTCCTTTTGATTTCAGGGCTGGTGCTTTATCCACTGCACCACCTAGCTGCCCCTATTTGGAGTTTTCTTAACAAAAATATTACTCTATCTACTATACCACATTAATCATTCCCTATCTTCCTATTTTTAGGACACAGAAGGTCTTTTTTAATTCCTTCCTTTTTTTACACAGTGTGTGTGTGTGTGTGTGTGTGTGTGTGTGTGTGGTTGGAGAAGGCATCCAAGTCTATGATTTCACCATTGTAGGGAACTACCAGTGTAGAAGATCTTTGGTTTGATGGAGATCGTCAATTTGTCTGTAAAGATTTAAAGCTGAAAATGACACCTCAAAGCTGCTGGATAGTCTTTTATAGGCTAAAGTCTTGGGATCATAGAATCCTAATTCTATGAGCAAGAAGGCCCTTATGATACAACCCACTAAAAATACAGAGAAGAAAACAGAGGAAGTGAATTGTACAAGACTCTGCAAGTTGTTGTGACTGAGTTGTTTGTGAGTCACCTCTGATTTTTCAGAACTCTATTTGGTATTTTCTTGGCAAAGATGTTAGAGTGATTTTTCATTTCACTTTCCAGCTCATTTTATAGATAAGGAAATTGAGGCAAGCAAAGTTAAATGACTTACACAGCTAATAAGTAAGGTCAGGTTTGAACTCAGGAACATGAGTCTTCCTGACTCTAGGCAAAACTCTCAATGAACTATGGTGTCACCTAGCTATTCTCAGATAGCTAATAAAATAGTATATAGCCAATCAATTCTGACTTCAAATTCTCTGTTTTTTCAATGTTCCCATTCATCTTAGAAAATTGTATGAAATTCTAAGAGTTTAAGTGACTTACTCAAAGTCACACAACTGCTAAATATCAGAGAAAGAACTTAAACCTAAACTTTCTTAACTTCAAATCTTATATATTAGGGACATAAAAAAAAGTTTACTTGTATTTTTTAGTGTCAGAGAATTGAAAAGCTTTCTCAGGATTTTGAACTATCATTGGCCATAATTATTTAAATTCTGATATTAATTCTCCTAATAATTTAACAATAATAATAAATTGTCTGCTTATAAATTGCCTACTAAGGGAGATTTTTAACATACTTTCTCAAGATCCTAACTACCCATAAATTTAATTAAAAGTACTAATTGCCAGGTTTTTTTTTTTTAATTTTATCATCAATACCTAGTTTTTTTTATTTGTTTGTTTGTTCTTGTAATCATTACAAGAAGTGATTAGTGTGCTATAGTACAGTGCTCAATTTGTGAAAGCTGAATTTAAATCCTTCCTTCCTCCCCAATGTTTAGAGTGTGTGTGTGTGTGTGTGTGTGTGTGTGTGTGTGGCCTTACTCCAAGGCTTCATTCCTTTGAAAACTTAAAACAACATAATTTTCCATTGTTTACAGTTGGATCTAGTTTTGAATAGTATTATCTTTGCCAAAATCAATGGATTCTTATTTACAAGAAGGGGTAGAAATTAAGTCATTCTGAAAGATTTCCTTTGGATTTCATGCTATGTATATTCAGACTTACTGATTTCTTTTCTACATGCTCACACCTAAGCCCCAAAGTCTTCTATTCTCATAATATTCTACAACTCATCACTGCCAGAACAAAGTTTGGTGGTTTTTTCCAATGGAGTAAAATGTTCCATCCCCCAAATTTTCCATTGATGTCTCAGTGCACATACCCTATCAGGAAAGATAAAACAGTAATTATTTGTAACCTTTTCAAGAAGGGAAAGCTTTATCAACTTTCTTCCAGCATGACTAAAGATATATTTGTATTAAATAGCAGGAACTGGCATTCCTGCAAAGCACATTGATATGATTTTTCTTGGTTCTCCTCTTTCATAAAATATATGTGTAATTTAAATATCAGTCTAAGAAATGGTAATAGTTGCAACTAATATCCAAAACTAATATCCCAATTATAAATCATTATAATGTACTTCTTGTGAATTTTTTACTGAATGTAAGCTCTCTGAGGACAAGAACTTTTGGGTTTTTATTGCACACCACAATTTTCTTTATAAATGTTCATTGAATATAAATGAATTTGCATTGAATTGAATTACTCTATCATATTGAAATGAATAATAATATCCAATATAGCAGCAGTAGCAGTAATTGAAGGCTTATAAAAGTATCTCTCCCTCACCCCCCAAAAAATCCAATAACAACAATCTATGAATTAGGATGTACAAATAATATTTCCCTCAATTTGTAGAATGGAAAATAAGGCTTTAAAAATAAAATAAGCAATAATTTTACACCCTTATTTTATACCATGATGACAATGAGGGCTATTCACTTTTGCAAAATCTCTTAAAATATAATTTTAAAACTTTTACAAGCATTTCATTCTTCAATAAAGACTGTATCCTGTGGTGTCTAAATAATTTGAAAATACATCATCATCATTATCATAGCTAATATTTATATAGGATTTTAAGTTTTATAACTATACATATATACATATAAATATATACGTTTATTCACACACATATATGAATAAATATACATATACAAGATATAGAGAATATATACATATATAATATATAAATTATATATATAATATAGATATATTATATATGCATATATATACATACATACAAAATGTATGTATATATATATATGTGTATGTGTGTGTATGTATGTATGTATATGTGTGTGTATACAAACACACACACAATATTGTGTGACCCTCACAATTCTGGAAAGGAAATGATTATTCTCTTTTTAAATTGAGGAAACTGAGGTCTAAGTGGTGTTGTTGTTAATCCTTGATTTTCAAAGAGGATCAGTGACATCATGGGTGATATCTTTAGTTGAAAATGAATTTGATTTAAATGGGGCAGAGTTGCACAAGGTTGTCAGCTTCATCTGTTCTTCCAGAGTCATCAAAAACCACTGGCAGGACAAATCTATGATAGCTGAGGATGTGATAGACGATCTTGGAGTCTTTGATGTCTGACCAAATTCTAAGCACTCTACAGCATCTACTTCAACTACCTTTATGGTCATTGAAACAAATTCTTCCCATTCTAGTGAGGGAAATCTTCATATGTTTGGAAACCTCCCCTTAACTCTCTGATGGATAAGAGCACTGTCAGTTATCTTCAACTTAGTTTAGCTTATCTGCCAAGACAATTTTACTGGAATATGGCCACCATCTTATCAAAAGTGCTAGTGTTCTCTGAACTCCCCAGACATACCAGGAAGTACCTGAGGTTGCATTTTAATCCAATCTTCCAGATTTCCTATCTAGAATTTAATGCATTGTACAAACCACTATCTTTAGATTTTTATGAGTATGAAATGAAAATGCAAACTATGCTATAAATAAATCCATTCTATGTCTTACCTCCCCAAAGTGAAATATTGATTCTGTACCAGTGATTGCATCTGATTTTATAAAGCCAGTGACCTCTACTCCACAGTAAGATGATTTTTGGTGATATACTCCTCAAGAAAATGAATATCAATAGTTAGAAATATAGCTGGAAACAAAATGGAAACCAATGCAAAAGTTCCTAGTGTCACATAAGTATAGCATGCAACTCCACTTTTCAAGTGACCTTCTGTACTTCTCCTGAGTAAGTTTCCAGGTGGTCGTCAACCAACTTTGATTAAGATGATGGAATTAGGTCACTGTTTACCATCTTCTGTGGCACTGTTCTCCAATTACTGAGAATCAAAAGAATGGATGTTACAAACAGAGAGCAAAACAGGGTGTGGGGAAAGAGAAGAGTGAAAAGGTTACCTTCCACAACTTATAATTACCTCATTATATTATAAAGAAGAGCTAATAGTTTGGAAGAATCATTAAAGTTAAAAATCTGTCCATATCCTTTCTCTATATAATAATATAATTGCCTTGTGCAATCTGGGCAAGAAAAATGCCTTCTGTCCTTTCTTTAATTGGGTTTTATTTTTTGTTTTGTTTTGTTTTGGGATCCTTTTCCAAGACCTACGGCTATTTATTTTTCCCCAAGCACAGTGGCTGTGAACATGCATTTTATGAGACAGATGAGACAGATTATTATTGAAAAGGCAAGTAAGCCAAAGTTAACCCCTGTCCATGGGACAATGGAGATGTGATGAATGATGAGAGAGTAAATAATTGACCAACCTGGGGATGTGGGGTTCAAGGGATCAGAAATGTCTTTTAGAAAGCAAACTGATTGATTAGACAACAAATTCTATTGGATTAGCATTTATGGACAGAATCCAAACAGATGCATGATTGTGTTGAAGAAGGACAAAACAAATAGGATTATATGTTGTCCTCCATTATCTATCTTTTCCTTCAACCATCACTCATATATTGTTCTTCTCCATCATCTCAGCACATTATAAAAAGCTGGATAAAGAAATTATTGCATTGCTATCAATCAGTTTCTGAAGAAAATTTCTTTCATCATTCTACTAAAATCCCTAATAAATATAGTTACATCAAATCATGCCCCAAAATGGCATTCAATAGTTTCTATAAATATTCACAATTTCCTATCAGAGAAAGATAATTAATTAGATGATTCAGAGAAGCTGCTAAATGTAGGAGAATCACCTGTATATGATAAAAATAAATTATAATTTTTGAGTCCAGTGTATGTTTGTATACTTACATATACATATAATCTGTCCAAAATGATTGAGGTATATTACATTATTTGTTGAAAAATATAATAGCTACCATTTATATGATGTTTTATGGTTTACAAAGCACTTTGCATTATTAGCTTATTTTATCAATACAATAACCATTTAAAAAATGAAGAAACTGAGATACAGAGAGATAAACAACTTGACCAAAAATCTTAAAACTGGCAAATATATGGAACTGTTGAATCTTACACTTCCAGAAGCCAAGTTCAGCGTTTTAGCAATTGTGTCATTTAGCTGCTGGGACACAGGGAGAAGGAGGGGGGGAGAGAGAGAGAGAGAAAGAGAGAGAGAGAGAGAGAGAGAGAGAGAGAGAGAGAGAGAGAGAGAGAGAGAGAGAGAGATTGAGAGAGACAGACAGAGAGACAGACAGAGAGAAAAAGACAAACACAGATAGAGAGAGACAGAGACAGAAGACAGAGAGAAACAGACAGAAAAACAAAGAGACAGAGAGAAACTAGTTGACGCAGTGGTTAAGAGCACTTCACCTAAAGTCAAGAAGACCTGAGTTCAAATACTATTTCAGAGATTTATTAGCTGTGTTATCCTAAGCAAGTCACTTACCCTCTTTGTCTCAGTTTAATCATCTGTAAAATGGAGATAATAGCAATCATGTTGTGAAAACCAAAGGAGACAATGTATGCACATTGTTTAAAAGCTTGAAAGTGTTAAAGAAATGCAAGTCATTATTATTATTGTTGTTATTGTTGTTGTTATTTACTCTGGCATTTGTTGCTCCATGTATTCAACCCCCGAAATGAACTATTTTTCATTTGCTACCCATGTTATATATTTTTCTGCTCTGATCCTTAATATATAAATTTTTTTAATCTTGAGGCACAATAGAAATACTATTGAATTTGAAATCAGAAGATCTGAGATTTTATTCCAGTTTTATCATTTGTTATCTATGTGATCGCCTTTCAAATCCTTCTAATTTTTTGAAACTCTTATTTTCACATCACCATCATGTGAGACTTATAGTAAAGGACCCTTAAAATAATCAAGATTATATATGTTTGTGTCTGTACATGTATATATAAATATTTGTATACTTATGCATATTTACATATACATATACATATTGTTTGTATATGTGATTAGAAAAACTATGCCTCACAATCATATTGAAATATTTATGTTTAGTTGTTTCTTCCTTATTTGTCTTTATTATTTTTCATACAGTTCTAACTCTATGGCTTGGAAAATCCTTTTTTCCCTGGAATGGTCTCCCTTTCTTGCTGTAAGAGAAGAGATTTTCATTCTTAAAATGAAAGGACTTCAAGTGAAGCAATCAGTTAAAAAAAACTCTGAATATTGTCCAAAACTACAGATTTGTAGAGGAAGCTACCCACTCCAACCTTCCCTCTGACTTCTATTTCTTAGATATCCACTATGTCATAGCTAAGAATGGAATTCCTTTTAATAAAATTATTTCCTCTCCTTGTTGAATTAAGATTCTCTCTTTTCTGGTCTAAGAACTTTTCTTTTTCTCTTGGAAATCCATGGGTCTAATCTAATCTGTACAACTTCTCTGATTTGTATTTACTTCTTCATTTGCTAAAGAAGCCTAGTTATTCTTGATGATCTTTTGTATAATCAGTTCTTTTAATCAATCTTTCCACTAAACTATTGCAAGATTCTATGGTTGGTCATCCTGCTTCAAGTCTTTCCTTAGTCTAGTCCATGATCTATAATCAATAAATTACAGCAGGTCCCTATTACTTTCAAGGATTAATAATCAAATTCATTATTTGATTTTTAAAATATTTCACATTGCAACTCCTTCTTATTTTTCCAGTCTTATTATACTTTCTTCCCATCCATTTACTTATGATCCAGTGACATTGAACTTCTTGCTGTTACTCTCCCATAACAATCCATCTCCCTGTTTTGTGTCTTATTACTAACTGTCCCCCTTGTCTAGAATATTCTTACTTCTTATATTTGCTTCCTGTATTCCCTGGCTTCCTTCTTGATTCAGCTCAATTGCTATCTCTGGGGAAAAGCCTCATCTTTCTCCCAATTCAAGTGCCTTCCCTCTGGCATTATTTCCAATTTGCCCTATGTGTATTTATTGTACATCTTGTATGTATATACTTGTGTGCATATTGTCCTCTCATCCCATTAGAATATGAAGTCCTTGAGAACAGGGTACATTTTTGCTCATCTTTACTTCTACAGAATTAAGACTTCTACAGAATTAAGCACAGTGACTGATAAATGTTGTAGTTCGTTAATTTTTCAATCATGTCCAACTATTCATTACCCTATTTGGTGTTTTCTTGGCCAGGATACTGGAGTGATTTACCATTTCTCCAATTCATTTTGTAGACAAGAGACTAGGGAAAATAGGGTTAAGTGACTTTCCCAGAGCCACACAGCTAATAAGGGTTTGAGACCAGATTTGAGGGCAAAATGCCTCCAGGTCTGGCATTCTATCCACTGTACCACTTAGTTGCCCATGACAAATAATAATTGTTTAATAAGAGCTCATTGATTTGTGGACTGAATTTGGGAGAGGTGGGTTAGATACCTTTCTACACCACACATGGAGGCAAGTTGTCTACATTTAGACAGCCATTAAACATATGACTCTTAAAGATATCTATAGCCTTATAGATATAAATATCCATAATATTTTTAATAAAACAGATAATTTTATTTTATACCTAAAAGGAAATAGGCACAAGTATCTCTTGTAATGTTTTCTTTTTACCTTATGTGATTTTATGCCCTTATAGGAGAAGGTCCAGACCCATCTCCTTCCATTCCCTTCCTTCCCAAAATATACACAAGTTGAAAGCTCATAAATAATAAGGGAAATAGAAAAGGAGGGAAAGCTTCTTTCCTTGATATAGGAATAGAAGTCAACATATGAAACAGATATTTTCTTTATTCCACTTAAGTTATTCATCTCAGAATTCATATTAGCTTGAAATTCATCTTAGTATGATGCCTTTGCTATACATAGGGAAACAGATTTTTAGCTGGAATCAACTTCAGAGTCTGCCTAATCCAACCTATTAATTTCACAAATAAAGAAACTGATGCCTAAGGAGGTTAAATAATTTGTCAACAGTTATCAGGCATTAAACAATAAAGGTTGTATTTGAATCCATATTATTTGATTCTAGCACTCTTTTCTCTCCTAGTTAATAGGTGGCATCTAATATATTAACTGGTCTTGCTTTTCTCTCAGTCCTGGTGGTTTACTAATTTTAAAAAGTGTGCAAAGTATGACCCATGTCTCTTCTTTTCTACCTCAAAAAGGTTACTGTATAGTCATCCTTTGACCCAGCAGTGCCATTACTCGGTCTGTATCCCAAGGAAATCATAAAGCAGGGAAAAGAACCCACATGTGCAAAAATGTTTGTAGCAGCAATTTTTGTGGTAGTAAAGAATTGGAAAAGGAATGGATGTCCATAAGTTGGGGAATGGCTGAACAAACTATGGTACATGAATGTAATGGAATGTTATTGCTCCATAAAAATGATGAACAAGCTAATTATTGAAAGGCCTGGAATGATTTATATGAATTGATGCTGAGAGAAACAAGCAGAACTAGGAATAAATTGTATACAATAATAGCAAGAATGTTCAATGATCAACTATGAAAGGCTTGGTTCTTCTCAATAGTTCAGTGATCCAAAGCAATCCCAATAGACTTTGGACAGAAAATACCATCTGCATGCTGAAAAATATCTAAGAGGACTAAATGTAAATTAACACATGTAAATTAACATATTCACTTCTTTTTCCTGTGTTTTTTTTTTTTTTATGTCTCCCATGTTTTTTCCCTTTTGCTCTGATTTTTCTCTCCCAACATGATTCATAAAGTAATGTGTATTAAAAGTAAATAAGCTTACTATAATAAAAAAGAGGTTGCAATCTAATGGAGGATGATAATACACAAACAAATATAAAGTAAGCTACCTATACAATAGATAATAATCTACAGAGGGAAGATACTATAATTAAGAAGGTTTGGGGAAAAGATTCTTCTACAAGTTGAGATCTTAATTGGGACAAAACAAATCAAAGAAATCAGCATTCAGAGTTGAAAAGGAAGAGCATTTCAGGCATGGGAGAGAGCTAAAGAAAATGCCTGGAGCTAAGAGGTAGTATATCTTATTCTGGGAACAGCTAGGAGGATAAGGTCACTGGACTGAAAAGTATTGGGGAGTAAGATATAGAAAGCCTGGAAAGGTAAGAGGGGGTAGATTATAAATGGCTTTAGAGGCCAAGCAAAGTATTTTGTATATGATCCTAGGGGATATAGGAAGCTGGATTTTATTGAATAAGGGGTTACATGATCTGACTTGCACTGTAGCAAAATCATATTAGTGACTGAATACAGGATAGATTGTTTTGGGGAGAGACTTGAGATAGATAGACTCTCCTGTGGGCTAATCTAGGAGTGAGATGATGAAGACTACACTAAAATGATGGCAGTGTTAGAAGAGAGAAGAGGGAATATTTTAGAAATGTCACATAGGTGAAATCAATAACTTTGACAATAGATTGAATGGGGGAGAGGGGGATGAAAGAGAGTGAAGATTCCAGGATGTTAGGAGCCTGAGATGGTTTGGGGTAAAAGATAATGAGCTCCTTTTTGGACATATTGAACTTATCAATTTATTTACATATTACTTGGTCTTTCAGTCTTATCCTTTACCATCTTTCTTTTCCTCCTTGTATCTTGCTGTAGTTTGTTTAATTTATTGCCTGAGTCTTTTCTTATGTCTTACATTTTGTATTATAGTCCACTAAAGCCTTTTGAATCTAAGCAAATCCTCCCAGGGATGCTTGCCCCCAAATAAAGCTGGATTTCCCCAAATGTGCTCATTCTTCATTACATGTCAACAAATCCAGTTCAATTTGTTGTTGCATTGATATGAAAGTTGAACCATGAAACTCAAATACCCACATAGCCATGATCCTAACATAGGGCTTTGAGAGACACTGCCATCTAGACAAGTAAATGACCCTATTTGGAAACTATTATTATACTTTGCTATAAAAATCAAGAATGATTGTAAAAATGTTGATTCACTGTAATATAGTGAAAATTGTTTCACTTCACTGCTAACATTATTTCCCACAGTTTTTGTTCACCTAGATTTACTTAGCCTTAAAACTTAGAGTGAAATCCTTTCCAATGGCACATGTGTTATAAATTTTTTTTTATTTTTTTTATTAATAGAAAAACTAAATTAGAAACCGCTGGTATACATAGAGATAGTCAAGTAGACATCTGGTACCAACCAATTCTGTGTAATCATAATTCCCTCTGAATCTCTGAAATTTCTGGTCAGTTTCAACTTTTGTTGAGCTGACATCACAGAACTGGGTGGACTTCTGGGCATTATTTTTCCATCTATTCTGTTATAAAATGCCTTAGATTTATGTTGTTTTAAAAAGCCATAAAAATTTCTTTAACATGAAAAATTACATTTATGATTCTTAAAAATTCACTCTAAAATTTTGATTAGAAATTTCAATCAAATGCATCATCAGTTATGCTAATACCCAGACTCCCTTTCAAACTTTGTCTTCCTCCTGAATTGATCCCATATGCTAGAGGGGGGAAGATAACAATAAAAATATTTCTAATAATCTTAAGGAAAACTGAAAAAGGTCTTTCTAAGGCATTTTGTCATTCAAATATTTAGGGGCAACATCATCCTTATAGAATAACAATTTTTTAAAAATTTCTTGAATGCTATAGGCTGCATATCACCCAGAATCCTGAGTATAGATTTAAATGTAATTGGAAAATAATTAACAAAATAAATAAAATATAATAGAACTTAAATATTCATGATATGTGTTTTCCTAAGTCAATAGACTGCCTATAGGTATTGTTAAACACAATTTAGTGAACCCAATTTCATTTTTAATTCAGTACCTCTGTTATAGAAAACCAAAGTCCTTCAAAAGATATCTTCCAAATGTGCATCTAGAAGATGGGTTCTTTATCTCACAAGAGATAGTTGATACATATCATATGTATTATACTGATTCTCATAGAGTATTTTAACAATCTACAGGAAGGTCCAAAAAGTCATGTGAATCTACCTCAGGAGGATTGATGGGGATTATGGACAAGAATCTTCAAGAATAAAAGGGTGAAGATTGATTGTTTTCAATTTATGGGAAATACTAATATCTTTCATCTGATTAAGGAAGACATAAACACAGCAAAATGTCTAAAAACCTATTAGTGCTCTGAGTTTGGAATGAGAAGCAGAAGGGGATGAGGAAGATATGTGTTAGAAGTCAGGACTCTTGTTAAATGGGGTATGAGGCAATAGGATATCTACTGGACCTCTTGGATACCAATTTTGGTATTTTGGAGGCCGCCCTGGAAAGATACTGAACTCCTCCCTATAGTGCAAGATAAGGATAAGAGTGAATATATTTTTTGAAAAACCAGCTAAGAGGCTTGTTATTTATGTGTCAGCAAACAACAGCTTGAGATAATTCAGTGTAGGTTGGGACATCAGAAATTCTGAGTCCAGTTTAACCTTCCAATCTGGTCAGCCCTGGCCAGGGCATGAATAGTAGATATAGCTCATCCCCTGAATATAACTGTGCAAGAGCAACAGGTCAGACATTATTAGGTGCACCCGGGAAAATTTTATGGACTCTAAAGCCAATTTATATGAGAGCCTAACTAAAATCTAAGACTGACTCTTGATGGTTGATGTATCTTGGCCAACTCATGCCAGGAGTGCTCCCAAAGACCTGAGAATACAATAATATCTGATATCCTTTCAGCACTCATGAGAAACAAAGCAGGGAACAAAATCCAATCCAGACTGGTTAACATATAAAGGAAGTGAGATGGAGATGGATCAAAGACCAGCACTCAAACTGGGTTCAGGCAGTCAAACATCAAGGATTTCAGCAAAGCAGGAAATGGATCCAGCAGTTCCATCTAGAATTGCAGCAACAGCATTAGGATGAATAAGGAAAGGGATTAAACAAGACCTAACTGTTTAGTTTACCTGTCCCTGGAACAAAGTCCCAGTATAAGAATTGAGGATGAAAATAAGAATAAGCAAACAAAACCCCTACATATAAAGAAAAAACATTATGTATTAATAATAGTAAATGAAGTAAACTCAGAAGAAACTCCAGTAATTCAATTGAATATTGCTGGATGGTGTAAAATTGATTGACTAATAATGCATCTTTTTTCTCCATATTCCTTGCTGGATCATTGAGAATTGTATTCTTCATAGGTATTTCCTGCTTTTCTCTTGGAGTTGTTCAAGGTATGATCTATTTCTTTCTCAAAATCGACCTTTTCTCTGGAGACTTATTTAATCTAGGTGCAAAGTAATTATCCCCAAGTCAAATTGTTCCTTGCTTTAATTTATAGAGTTTATATCATACAAAAAATATTAAAATAATCATGATAGTATAAAGCCTTCAGTTTGGAGAGCTCATAATACTCAAACAAACGTCTAGTTCTCTGTTTAATTTGAAATTTTATATTTCTGAATAACCTCTGGCTTCCTCATGTTTGAGGCATAAAAATATGATTATACTGGAAACATTTAGTGTTATTGGACAGGCATGAAAAAAAGGACAGTGGAGAAAGAACTTTTTAGGATAACTTTCCTAAGTTCTTTACAAGATGAATACAGTCATTATGAACCCAATAGAGAATGAAGAGCTCTCATTTCTCTTCTGTCTTTCTGAATTCATTTTAATTTTCTTTTTCTGCTATTGGTATTTTAACTCTGATTCTTTCTAGTTGAGTCTGTCTTATTCTGATTCAAGTGAAAATTTGGAAAAAGAAGAAGAGAGGAGAGAGGAGGGGAGAGGCCGGGAAGAAAGGGAAGGGGAAAAAGGGGAAAGAAGGACCTGAGAGTGATTAACAGAGCAAATTAAGAATCTTTTTTAAAATGGTTTCAATACAATTCCATTGAATAGGTTTGTACTCATTTCCACTGAAACATAATATCTAAAAGTTACAAGGAATCTCAGAAGTTCTCTTTTCCAACTGATAAATGAGTAGATAACTCATATAATTTATAAAAAAGGAATCCTCTTGTTGAGGTTCTCTATACAGGGCCACTAAAATGTTGAGGTTCCCCAAACAGGGTCACCAAAATTTGAGGTTATGTGGTTAAGTAAGACTCTTCCCATATCAGGTCACCAGAATTACAGGGTTAGCTACCAAAATGATGAGATTGAGACCCCAAACGTATATTGGGGTTACAAGCTGTGGTTGCAAGTTGTACCAAAAGAATTTGGAGGCATAGATCTCCAAATCAAGAAGCAAAGATTTTCTTTTATTACACTGCTAAGTGTGGACTAAATTCTAAGAGGAGTTACAAAGAAAGGGATTTTAACAATTAACAAGGGGAAAAACAATTAACTAGGAGGAAGTCACTATAAAGGAACAATGCCATGAGGAAGTTTGCCACTGGTTGGCAGGTTGAATTAACAGAGAAATTACCAAAGATCTACAGAATGAGCAAATCTTTTATGAAGATATATAACCTCAGGAGTTTTTTGGCTTTCTAATTCTTCATGATTCTTAATTTGCTCTGCTAATCATTCTTGGCCTATACAATTTGAAATATTTTATTATAGAATAATGTAAAAAGTTGCCATTATTTTAAAATGCTATATTTATTATAGCATCTTTGATGTCCATCAACTGGGAAATGGATGAATAAGTTATGTTATATGAATGTAATGGAATATTTTTGTTTCATAAGATCTTTAAGTAGGATAAATTGAAGTTCACAGAGATTTTCAATAGCATACTCAAAGTTTTATATTAAATAAATGAATAAATATTTAACAAATAATACGCCTGTCGTAAAGCATTCTAGTGGTTATTTATTATCATATGCATTTTGTTTAGTCATTTTAGTCATGTCTAACTCTTCATGATCCCATATAAGGTTTTCTTGGCAAAAATAATGGAGTAGTTATGCCCAAAGGGATATAAAACTGTGCATACCCTTTGATTCAGCAGTGTCTACTGGATCTGTATCCCAAAGATAAAAGATGAAAAAGGACCAAAAGGTACAAAAAATATTTGTAGAAGCTTTTTTTGTACTGGCAAAGAACTGGAAAGTGAGATGTCCATCAACTGGGAAATGGATGAATAAGTTATGATATATGAATGTAATGGAATATTTTTGTTTCATAAGAAATGATAAGCAGGCAGATTTCAGAAAAGCCTGGGAAGAATATGAACAGATATAGTGTGAGACAAGCAGAACCACAGTACCTAGTACACAGTAATAACAAGATTATGTGATGCTCAGATGATTCAAGGCAATTCACTAGACTTGTGATGAAAAATGCCATCCACATCCAGAGAGAGAACTATGGAGAATGAATATGGATTGATGCATAGCATTTTCACTTTTTCTTTGTTTGATTGATTTTCTTTTTTTTTTCCCATGCTTTTTCCCTTTTGGTCTGATATTTCTTGCATAACATGACAAATATAGAAATAAGCTTAAAAGAATTATAAATATTTAACTTATATAAGATTACTTGCTGTCTTGAGAGAAGGGGAGGATGGGAGAAAGGAAGAAAAATTGGAATACAAAGTCTTAGAAAAACAAATGTTGAAAACTATCTTTATATGTATTTGAAAAGTAAAATAATAATGAAAAAAATTTAAGGTAATGGAGAAACTAAAGAAACAGTGTTTAGTGACTTGCCCAGGATTACATATCTCTTAAATGTTTGAGGCTGTTTTTGAAGACAAGTTTTCTTCACTCCAGACTCAAGCTGTCCCATCATTCCCATTACTGATCATCTTAATATCACTTAAAACCACAGAGAACAAAAATTTAAGACATTAAGAGAATATTGATGAATAATTTAAATCAAAAAATGTTCTGAAAAGGAAAACATAATCCCTGCTTTTGGTATCTTTGGAGAAGATAAAGGAAATTGGCAAAGTGCCTTTACTTAATAAAAAATACTAACGTGGAATGCACAGACCATTATCCCAGAGTGCCAATGTCTACTGTGATGAACTTCTTTCCTAAGGACCATTCTTTTATTATATCTTTACCTAGTCTAAATGCTATAGCATTCTTTCCTGTATTATCTTTTTCTCTAATCCCAACAACAAAAGCTAGACCCCCTTTCATCTCAACATGGCTAGAACCTAAGTTGGACTATGTCCTGCATGCTCACCTCCACAATATTGAACTTATTATATTCTCCTTCCCACCCCAAACAACAAGTGTCACAGGGGAAACAAAAAAATACTGGGCTGAGAAACAGAACAAGACAAATTTTGTTTTCAAAATGTGAGACAGATATGTCATTTTGTTAATGCCCAATTGACTCAAAAGAGTGGTTCTGGTTCTCTTTAATTTGCACTTTATAACCATAAATATAAAATTTTAAGTGACTTTAGAAATAGTATAAATGGTCCTAAAAAAAGCAAGAAAAGTATACTTGAGTACCAAAATGTGTTCATATTTTGTTAGACACATTGCATTATTTGAGTTTTTAGGATTCAAATTGTGATTGCAGGTATTATGCTAATGTTATCTTGGTTATTTATAAATAGTGTCATTAACTTCTTTGGCAGCCTGAAACATAGGGACTTATGAATGTATGATTTGTTGCCTCATAAATGGGATAATATTAGTCCAAATGGAAAGCTTAGTAAGAAAAAGAAAGAAAAATAATTCACCAAGGGGGTGGGGAGAAATGAATATTGTTATCTCCTGCCACTGACATGCATTTTTTTTCTGCCCAGATTTACGTTTAGAAGGGTGCATTTAAAAGCAATTTACTTTCATAGTTTCTCTCTAGAGAGCATCACCCAGGAGCGAGGAAAAATTGTACTTGCAAATAATCACTATTTGGTTGTATTGTATTTCCCTAGATTTGTTGAACTCAGAAACTGCAAAGTACATTGCATTCTAATGAATTAAAGAAGTTCAACTTTGTGTTGTTCAGTATTATGGAAAAGAATGTCTATAGATGGTGTGATTATAGACAGTGTGCTACAATTAATAGATTCACCTTCCAAGGCTTAGAAACAAATTATAAGCTATATCTTTTATTTACATAACTTTCTTTTTATAAAGAAAGCTTTCTTTCTAACTCTCTGGAATTCTGATTGGGCAGACTCCTTTCAAAACTTACCACTATCATTACAAAACCACCTACTCAATATGGAGAAAACTCCTGAGAAGGTATAGCACATTGGTATAGAATAATCCATAATAGTAACCCTCATCTGAAGGCTCTTGTGATAGTGCATAATGGAGCCATGGGGGAGGGATTAAGTTTTGAGAAAGGGGGTCTGAAATTTATTTAAATTTGACACAGCTAAAAGATTCTAACCTCTTTCATCCATCTCTGAAAAGTAAAGAATAATATTACATGACCTGCCCTTGAAGGATGCTTATGTTTCAATGTTGTTTCAATTATTCTCATTTATTTTGTGGCCAAGAACCCATGCCCAAGTTTCCAGGTCCACATGGTTTGAGTACAATCTCATAGGCTAGCACTAGAGAAAACAATTCTCTCTTTAGTTCCTTCTTCTAACCTGGTATACCCCAAGAAAATCTATAATATAGTCCTGATATTTTATAGATGTTGTCTGCATTGTAAATGTGGGGAACTCTCCAAAATTCACTCATGTTACTCACATACTACTCAGTACAGGGCTGTCTTTTTTTTCCTACCCCAGAGGAAAAGTCTCATAAGAACACATGAAGAGATTCAGAAACATTTTTTTAAATGCACAAAAACCCACTGGAAAATAAGCATACTTTGGAGGCTAAACAGTAGGCAGTCTTCACACAATGTCTGTGCATATCATGGCAATAATAGAGAGATGTCTAAAAAGTGTCATGAAAGCAATGAACATGAGCCAGGACATATTTAGGAGATGATAGTGGAGGATAGAAAGATGTGGCATACTATGGTCCATTGAATCCCAAAAAGTTAGACAGGAAAAAGAAGAAGAAGAGGAGAAGGAAGGCAAGGAAAAGGAGCAGGAGGAGGAGGAGGCAATGGCTGTGGCTTAGAGAAAAGACTAAGAGAGAGGAAGAGTGTCCATCATTTTGCTTTACTTTAAAAGAAGAGGCAATTTTCCTGACAAGAGTCTATTCCCCTAATTCTCAAATACCAAGTATTCTGGAAGGAAATTTGATTATGGGGTATCCCTTACAGAAGTTCACAGCTACATACCAGTAAGCATGTCTACTTTAAAAGGGAAAGTTTCTGTAGGCACCTGTAGACTGAGAGACATGTTCTTTAAGCCTATCAAGTTTACTGGGCAATTCTTCAAGCTGATCAGGAATTACAAATTCAAATATATCCTGCAATGAATAATTTTAAAATATTTGCATAATTTAAGTTATTTATACCACTGAAATGAATAATTTAGAGAAGAAAAGTCAAATTTGGAATCTGTATACATAACTTTATTAAGATAGTTCATATGCTTAATTTATACAACTAGAAGATAAATTCCTTGAAGTTAAAAAAATACTTTTGATTTTATCTTTCCTTCTCTCAGAAAATAGCAGAGCATCTTATATATACCAGGCTACTATTTAATGTGTGTTGCTTTCCATTGGATTGAGATAATCAATCATCAATTATTGTCCTTTTTCATATCTACACATTTGTATTTGCAAATTTAGAAAAGAAATATCTTCTTAACTGTAAAGAATTATTTTAGATAATGGAAACATATTAGAAAATGTAAAAAGTAGGGAGAAATAGAATTTGAAATTAAAATATCCAATTTGGTCTATAATGGGGGGGGGGGGGGTGGAGAATCACAATCAGGTGTAACTGAAACCATAACCCCAAATAGTTTCATCGTGGTTGACTTTATTGTTGTCATCATTGTTTTTCAGCATGATTGCTACCTTTGTTTCCAAACATTTCTTCCTGTGGGTTTGGGAAAAAGAAACTAACCTAGTTATACAATGTAGCCCACACAGCAAAAGAAAAACAAAAATCTTCCAGAGCCCTTCTACAGTAATTCCTCAAGCTGCTTTTTAAGTTCAAAATGTTGGCAAGTTCTACTGAAGATTCCCATACTTGAAACACTGCTTTGGGGTAGTTTCCTACATGTGGCAATACTTAGTCATAATAGTGTTCATAATCCTTGATTATTGGATTTATCCATTGTTCAATAGAATCTACTTTTTTTTTTTCTGAAATGTACAGATGCTGTGACATCAAGGCTCTGTCCAAACAGGCTTAAGTCAACTGGAGAGTTGAGGCAATTATCTGACTAATCAGTTTCCTCCCTCTTTCCAAAATAAAACCTGCTATTAAGGAAAAAAAAGAGGTCTGGGATTTGAATTTTTCAGATAGGCTGTCACCACTTCCCCATTTCACTATCCAAAGTTCCGTAGGCTCAATATAGTACTTTAAAAAGTACTAAAAAAAAAAAAAAAGTATTTAAAAAAAAAAGTCTACACCTTCTCTCAGTAAGTGCAGACAAAACAGTGAGTCATAATTCTGTTTTCAAAGTACTGAATGATAGTGCTCAAATAGAAAATGAGATAATTTTATCAGTTCTGTTCTTTATATTGGAATAGCTACAGAACAAAGATTCTTCAGAAGAAGAAAAAAGTATTATATAAAGGCAATTAAAAAAAATCAACCTTTGAAATAATCATCCACAATCAGTTTTATTTTCTTTCTTTTGTTTTAAGGGAGTTATTGGGACTAAAGAATGTTTTTAAAAAATCCATTTGTATGTTGCTGTTGATATTCCATTTAACATTTTTGGAAGTTATTGAAATAAAAGAGAGAGAAAACAATAATCACCATGATAACTTTTAAAATTACATACATGGGCAGCTAGATGGTGCAGTAGATAGAGCACCAGTCCCGAAGTCAGGAGGATCCGAGTTCAAATCTGGCCTCAGACACTTAACAGTTCCTTGCTATGTGACTCTGGGCCAATCATAATTCCAGCTGCCTCAGTGGAAAAAAAGAATATATATATCTATATATCTATATATCTATCTATATATACATATAGATATATATATTAAAATCCTTTATGGATAACCTAAATTTTAACATAGATTTTTTTTTTTATATTATGACTCTAGTTCAAGTGACATTCCTGTCATTCAGGTTTATTTGATTTGTTTGTTTTTCCCAGATATATACAGAATGAAAAATTAATAAAAAATTTAACTACTTAATTTTGAACCAAAAAAAAAAAAAAAAAAAAAGCTATGCAAAATACTCTTCAGGCCTCCAAAAGATGCCAGTGTCAGACCTGGAAAAAAAATAACCATTTCTTTTTATTCAATTTTCAATGCAATTGTTGGTATTGCTTAATAAATTGAGCATTTTTTGAATTGTTATCTGTCAAATACATCCTTCCCCTGTAGTTAAAAAAATATTCAATTTTCTTATTTCCATAATAACCAAAGAATACATAACAATAGATACAAAGCAATTATTGTCTTATGAACCAATTTTTACCAGGAATTCTATGTCAATGGTCGTTAGTCAAAAATATGGTGTTTCTTTTCTTAGTGAAGATGTTTTCTAATCTGATCTTCTTTTCTTCTCCATAGTCCCTCTGCCCATTTAATTAACAGTTTCCAAAGAGAAGAAAAGATTTTTAAAATAGAAAATTCAAGTTGAGCTCATTAATAGTAGCCATAAAGAAAGAAATGGTAGGAGAAGGTTATAGCAATCTTCTAAAATGAGGATTTATATGATTTTTATTTCATTTTTCTATGTGCTTTCTCCCTCCCTCCTTTTCTCCCTTCTTCTCTTCCTTCCTCCCTTCTTTTCTCTTTCTTTCTCTTTCTCTGCCATTGTCTGTCTTTGTCTTTGTCTGTTTTTCTATCTGTCTCTGTATATTGCTCTCTTTCTCCCTTTCTCTCTTTCTCCCTTTCTCTCCCTCCCTCTGTATGTGTGTGTGTGTCTCTGTCTTTCTATCTGTTTCTCTCTGTCTTGTCTCTGTCTGTCTCTATCTGTGTTTGTCTGTCTGTCTCTGTCTCTCTGTCTTTCTCTGTGTGTTTCTCTCTCTCTCTTTCTCTCTCTCTCTGTCTCTCTCGTACCAAATCCCAATATTTCTCAGATTGATAGCCATTATTCCATCAAAGAGTTGTGATGAGGATGACAGAGGGGTTCTAAAGTCTATTTATCTTTAGAACCAATGTTTACATCACTCACCCAAACTGTATTTACTATGATAGTGCATAGCTATTGTCTTTAGACTCTATATTGCCTTATGCTATTTTGCCAAACTTCATGCAACACAGCGAAACTAGCAATGCCACATTATTTTTTATGTATTCTTTTTCTCTTTCATTTTTCCTTTTCTTTTGAAGTGAGATAACTTCCAACCTTAAAGAATAAAAGCCTATTAATCTTTTTTTTTTTAAATTCATAGTATGGTTAAGCTGGCTTGATGGAAAAGAATTATTTATTTTCTAAAACAAATTCTGCCAGTAGATTAAATTTTAAACAATTTTTAAAACCTAATTTCTCAGGGATGACATACAAAATAAATGATTAATGTTTTCCAAAGTAAAAGCTTTAGGTGATACTGAAGAAAATGTTTAAACTATAAAAAGAAAATCTATATGAAGATTAAATTAACTCTATTAGTAGGCTTTATCATCCTACAAATATGCAATGTCAATGTTTCTCAATAAAAAAAAGACAAAAATATACTTGGAAAAAGATATATAAGGGCAAAATTTCAGAATCACAAAGCAATACACACATATAATTTCCATCATATTTAGTGAGAATCAATCAGCTCTCTACACAGCATTTTAAAATTTTACCTCATATTTTATACTTTTGCATAATAAACTATCAAAACATGTTTACACTCAAATAATTTAAAGCAGTCTTAGCTAGAAAAATTAGAAAAAAGTTAGCAAGAAGGAAAAAAAAGGCTATAAAATGAACTCCAGGATTTTGTTAGAGCGTTACTTAAACTCTTCCCCTTTTTGTTAAAAAAAAAAAAAAAAAAAGCAGATCAAAGGACTGAAATTTATTAGGAAAGTTCCAGAAGAATTCAGGAAACAAATTCCAAAATTGACAACTCACATAGATAATATTGGATGGTTGGTAATGCATTTCATTATTTGAAGACACTATAATTGCATAGAATACGACCATTTTCTTCTAAGTGATTTATTTATAATTAGAAGAAGATGTCACCACATGGGCAGTGATTCCCTTTGTGGTCTCAATGATGCCCATTCAATCCAATTCATCTGATAAGAATTGTGCTCATTGGAGAAATAGAATTTTCCCAAGACAGAAAGGGCCCTCAGAGAATATAGACACCAATGAGCAAATTCTCTAAAATAAATAAATAAAAAGTAATTGAAAATTAATTTCTGTGTAGAGCAGGAAGGAAAGCATTACAACTGTGAGAGGGAGATTAAGAAGGGCTTCATATAGGAGGACCATTGCAACAACATGTGTTACCACTTGAACTAAGCTTTGAAGGGAACTAGAAATTCCAAAATATAGGAATGGTTTTCCTTATCATTTCTATGGAAAAATGCAATGTAAAGGCACAAAGACAGAAATGTCAAGCACATTGGAAAATGAATGATGTAAGATAAACAATACTTTGGATATGGCTTTATTTGGGCTACTGATTGCTCTGCCAGTGTGCTTCTTCTGACATTTTGACCAAGTAAAAATGAAAATAATTTTTGCCTCTTTTAATTAGTTCTCTGTTATTTAGGTTTGAGATTTCATGCTGTAACACATGTATTAAACTGCTTTCTTTTTTGTGTGATTTCAATTCTATGAGTTTTATTTTTTTCTTTTACTTTTGCTTTTTTTTAAAGAATATATATTATTACAATGAATTGTTCAAATAATTCAAGATCACGTGTTAAAGAGAATTAGTGATATTGTAGTGGCTATTCAGTTAGGAAAAGCAATTAGAAGGAAGGAATTTATTGACAAAGAGGAACTAGAGAACGTTACAAAATGCAAAATGGATAATTTTGCTAATATTAAATTTAAAAGATTTTGTACAAACAAAACCAATGCAGTCAAGATTAGAAGGAAAGCAGAAAACTGGAAAAATGAGAGTTGGGGGGTGCAGGGAGGGAGGAGAGGAGGGGAAGGGAAAAATTACTTCCAAGGATTCTGATAAAGGCCTCATTTCTAAAATATACAGAGATTTTAAATATAGAAATGTATAAGAATACAAGCTATTCCCTAACTGATAAATAGTCAAAGGATACCAACAGATAGTTTTCAGAATAAAGAATTAAAGCCATTATGAAAAAGTTTTATTTATTGAAGCCACATATGAAAAAATGCTCTCAATCACTATTGATCAGAGAAATGCAAATTAAGACAACTCTAAGGTACTGCTACTTCATACCTCTCAGACTGGCTAAGATGACAGGAAAAGATAATGATAAATATTGGAGAGGATGTGTGAAAACTGGGACTCTAATACATATTTGGTGGAATTGTGAAATGATCCAACCATTTTGGAGAGCAATTTGGAACTATGCCAAAAGGTCTATCAAACTGTGCATACTCTTTGATCCAGCACTGCTGACTGGGTATATACCCCAAAGAGATCACAAAAAAAGAGAAAATGACTCACATGTGCAAATATTTGGGACAATCCTTTTTATAGTGGCAAGGAAATGGAAAGTGAGTGGATGCTCATCAGTTGGGGAATGACTGAATAAGTTATGGTATATGAATGTTATGGAATATTATTGTTCTATTACAAATGATCAGCAAGATGTACTTCAGAAAGTCTCTCTGGAGAGACTTACATGTACTGATTTTAAGTAAAGGGAGTAGAACTAAGAAAACACTATACACAGCATCAATAAGTTTATGTGATGATTAATTGTGATGCACTTAGTTCTTTTCAACCATGGGATGATTCAGGCCAATCCCAATAGACTTGTGATGGAGAGAACCATATGCATTCAGAAAGAGGATTGTTGGGACTGAATGTGTATCACAAGATAATATTTTCATCTTTTGTTGTTATTGTTGTTGTTTGCTTGCTTGTTTTTTTCTTTCTCATTTTTACCCCTTTTGATCTGATTTTTCTTGTACACTATGATAAATGTGGAATCATGTTTAATCTATATTGGATTGCTTACTGTATAGGGAAGGGGGAGGGAGAGGGAAGGAGAAAAATTTGGAATACAAGATTTTTCAGGGATGAATGATGATAACTATCTTTGCCTGTGTTTTGAAAAACAAAAAAACTATTATTATTTTTTAAAATAGACTGGCAAAAATCACTCTTGATATGCAATGTAATGTTTGTTTTTCTGATAAAGAATTAAAGAATAGTCATCAAAGTCTTTTGAACTCAGTGTCAAACCCTGAAAAACAAGGAATTGAATCAAAGGGTACATTACAAATTAAATCTTTTTAAGATTAAAAAAAGTTACAAGGTACATCATATATTAGTAATTTTTTTTTAACTTTTCCCCAATTAATTTGAGCATTACTGTTATATATAGGGAGGAAAATGCATATCATTTAGGTCTGGAAATACATGAAAATTTATGTGATATAATTCTGGATTATAGGTTAGAACCAGATTGTGAAAATTGTTAAATGACAAGAGAAATGATTTTGTTTTGTCCTAATAGTAAAAGACAGCCATTGGAGCTTTTTGAATAAGTGGAATAATCTGATCAGAAATGGACTTTAAAAAATACTGATTTAATTGTTCTAGAAGATGCATCAGGGATTAGAAAGATTAGAGACAGGGAGACTAAGTAAGGGAGAATTTCTATGGCCTATAAAGCTTCTCAAGTGGTTTCCTCAACAATTTTGAGGAAGTTGTACAAGGTTTTGTTTGTTTAGTTGGTAGGTTTGGATTTGCATTTTTAGTAGTGAGGAATTCCTAAAACCAATATGAATCTACAGCTTCTCTGAAAATTACAGTTTTTGAGCATTACCTATGAAACTGAAAAGAAAAATGACTCCTCCATGATCGATCACACAGTCAGTATATGTCAGAGACAGAATTTGAATCCAGACATTATAGATTTTTCTTAGCCCCTACAATCAAGTTGCTGTGAGGATGATTACTCCTAATTTCAGCTGAAATTTGATGACCTCCCTTTCATTCTAAGGTATCATTTAACCCTCTCAGGACAAAATAGAGAATAATGTTATGGCCATCTACATAAACAATCTTGATTATTAGATGGACGTCTTTACCAGTGAGGAGAAAGTATATCTCCTTTGTTATCCACCTCTAAATTTGTCTTTGTTCTTGATCTTTGGTATAACTTGTTCCCCCAAGCAATCAACTCTAACTTAGTGTGAGAAAGATCCTTCTTTCTGAAAAAAGCTAGGAATCACAGGTGAACAATCAAAATTAAATTATATATATATATATATATATATATATATATATATATATATATATAACCACCTAATCCAATCTTCTCATTTTACAGATGGAGAAACTAAGCTCTTCTTTTAACAGAGTATATGGTTTTTAAATGAATCTAGAAAGTAGTTTTCTCAATGGACATTTCAAATTGCAACTTCATTATATTAGTGGAAATGTTTGAAAAAATATACCAAAACAAAACTAATTGGATTGTGAGATTGTGGCTGTGTCTACACTTGGCCAGTGAAATGGATTTCATCCCAGAAATGATTCACTGCTACTATACTTCAGAAATTATACAGATCACTTGATGAGCATAGCTGCCTCAGGGATACATATCAGCCATTAAGCCTGGCAGCAGGAAACCATGTAGACCATATTTGTCCTTACACCATTTTCCCCACATGTAGACACAGTGTCTGCCATCAGACTCACTGGCTTGCTCAAACGTTTTCCTGGCACCTGTTGTCACAAACATCAACTAAAAGATTAGATTATCTGGGCATTTCATAAATGATATCTTCATTTTTTTTAGTGTGCAGGGGGACTAAAGTCAACAGATTTGATTCTAAACATTTAGAGCTTTTAAATGTCTCCTAAACCATTAACTTTTCTGCCTGTTTTCGAAATTTTTTCTCAAAGTACTATTTTGATGCTATAGTGTGGAAACAGCTTTAACCTAGTTCTACATTATGCTACATTATGCGTGGGTGGCAGGACCCACCTTAATTGCCCTGAAAAGTAGAATTTATTTAGCTGAAAGATTTGAAACAAATGCATTTCCCTTACTCTAATTCCATGAGGGAATTGGCATCCCATAGCTACCAGCCTGTGTGATTGCTGGATCCAAAAGCAGTTTTCAATGCCATTAGGAAATAAGCTTCAAAAAGTATGAGACAGCCACTGAAAATCTAAGTATAATAAACCTAACCATTTCTTAGTCCTTTCTGTCATATGTGCACATACATGCACAATGGTCCCCTTATAGGTATGCTCAGGTACATTTATGCATGTAGGTTTTCATATGTATTCAATTAAAAGACATTTGTTAAGTGCCAAATAATGTGCTAAGAACAAAATCTACAAAAATTTACATTGAAACTTTCTGGCTAAATCCAAAATTTTCTTTTGCTACACTATAAAGAAATTGTAGAATGGTGTATTTCCTAATCAACCTGACAAATGACCAAGATGGCTGCTGTATTAAGGTTTATGTGCTTGCAATGTAGGAGTTTCCCTATAGACATAGGATATAAACCCTGAGAACAGGGGTTATTGTATGTGTTGATTTTGTAGGTTGTTTAAATTATCTATTTTTATTTATCAATTTATATATTGTACTTAGCTAGCTTTTAGAAAGGATATTTATTACATTGCTTATAGTGAGTAGAGTTGTTAATGTCATTTCAAACCAATTACACACGTGTACAGACACATATGTATGCACACACATGTGATCATGTGCACATGCATGCGTGCTTACAACACATACATCTTGCGCACATAAAATCCCTGGAGAGAGTGAAATCAAACTTATAATACAATGTTATTGTAGTGCAGTCATAGGAAGTATGCTGTTCAACTAGTTCAACATTGCATTTGATTCTGATGGGAGTTCTAGGTCTTCAAATCTTTTGGCATTTCAGGACCCCAACTTGTGAATGGTGGGAGTGAAAGGTGGGACGGAAGTGGGAAAATGGAAAACAATTTAATTCTCACCAAGAAATACAAGTCACTACTGGAATAAACCATGATTCTACCAATTGCTTAGCTAAGCGCATAGGAAGTAGAAATCTAGGGCTGAAATCCAGGTTTATGACTTTAAATCCAGCTACAGACACTTAGAGATGGAATTGGGTGAATCACTTAAGTTCTTTTTGCTTTAGTTTCTTTCATCTTTACAGTGTAAATAATAAGAGCACCTATATCCCAGACTTGTTGTAAGCATCAGATAAAAAAACTATTTATAAAACATTTAGCACAGTGGTTGGCACAAAATAAGCATTGATACAAATATTATTATTGTTGATGTTGTTTTTATATAATTTGCTGTATTATGTACATATCCATGTACATGTGTACTTGAACTGTGCATATAGATGTATTTGTGTGTGTCCATGTATATGGATATATT
Organism: Sarcophilus harrisii; assembly: GCF_902635505.1. Lineage (NCBI taxonomy): Eukaryota > Metazoa > Chordata > Mammalia > Dasyuromorphia > Dasyuridae > Sarcophilus > Sarcophilus harrisii. The sequence continues at coordinate 45,549,223 of NC_045430.1, forward strand.
GTAGATATGTATATTCCCATATATGTGAAAATGCTTATTATCAATGTATGTATATAAACATTTGAATATAAGCGTTTGAAACACTATGTTCATATGAATTATCTCTTTGTATATATGTCATGCATAATTGTTTATTATTTATTAAATTTTATTATATATATATTATAATTATTATCAGATAATTGAATGTTCACATGTATAATAAGCAAGTATGTATGCATGCTTATGTTCAAGCTATTCATGTATGTATAGAACTACATACAAATGAAAATATACATAAATATATACAACATAAGTAAGTTAACTTTAGAATTAAGATGGCTCTAGTTCAAGTCCTCTTTTAACCCTGAAATGTATGTGTGACCCCACGTAAAATAAGTGACCTCTAAGTCCCCCAGAAAATATCTAATATAAAACTACAAGCTATGGAAAAGTCATCAATTTCCTTTAGGGAAAAAAAAATTTCATTGAGAACTCCATATATTGATTAAAACATCATAGCATTCATTTTTTAAGCATCAATATATATTCTGTTGTGTGCATTTTACATACATGTTGACATGTATATATATAGATATGTACAAATAGAATATAGATATATATGACATATGCTCATCTTAAATTAATCCTTAGAATTCAATAAGGTATTCTTTAAGATAATATTTTCCATATTGATATTTCTAAAAGGATACTTAAACATCATCTGTCCAACAATCTCATTTGATAGATGGGAAAATGATGTACCTGCCTAATAACCAATCCAACAATCAAACCCAAGTCATCTACTTCCATTCAAATCAGTGGTTATCATAATTCAATTTATCTTTATTTCTTTGCATGTATTCATTGGTCCTACCATGGTGGCCATCTAATTTGGAAGAGGGCTGTGCATCTGGGAGTGTCAGAAAAGAGAGTCTTTGATTAAGAGTTAAATTAAAGGAGTGCTAGAAGGGATTTTGAACATAATCTTTCCAAGCCCCTCATTTTACAAATGAAAGAATAGAGGCCAAAAAAATTAAATGACTTGTTCAAGAACACATAAAATATTCAGTTTGAATGTGTGGGGAAAAAAAACTTCACATTTTTGAATTTGAAACTAAGGCTTTTTTTTTTCTTAACTAGAAAGAAGCTGGCTTTAGTAAAGACATTATATATACAATTTGTGAAGATAATCTTGAAAATTGCCAGGTAATTTCAGAAAGCTCAGATAATTCCTTGGGGCATTCACCTTCTATCACTTAGACAATGCATATATATGTTGTAATAGTATTAACTATTGCACATATACATATATATTTCATCTCAGAGGAAATGTGCTATATAAATGCAAAGAAACAATAGTAATAGTCATTTTCCTATAATATGCAGGAGTGAATTCATGAAATTATCTGCTTCTGGAAGATGGAATATAAGAGAATGAATGTAAAATCTCAGGAAGTATATGTTTGTGTGTATGCATGTATGTGTGTGTTTATATATGTGTGTGTATACATATGTATATATATATACATGTGTACACATACATTTAATTTTTTAACATTTATTTTTATTAAGCAACTTCACTTTGGCTTATGTTAAACCTTACCAGAGCTTCATAAGAACAAAGAGAGAAGACTTGTTGTCCTACTGATTTTAAGATTTTGCAAATGTGATATCACTGTGATAAGACCCTAAAGTAGGTAATAAATATCTACAAACACAATGAAGACCTGTTGGATTTTCTCTCTTTAAAAAAAAAAAAAAGTTTTCTATCACCTATCCTTATTACTCCTCCATTTCAACAAATAATTATATATGCTAATTTGAATCAAAATAACCTAGGAAATCTAAGATAGAATAGAATTTTTGCCAACAGAAGGGGTTTCATTACTCTCCAAGTTTTTTCCACACTCTTAAATCAGAACAAGTTGCCCTAATAGTTAAGTGATTCACAGTATTTAAGATCTTTTCCAGGCTACCCTATTTTAAAATTCTGGGATTTCAATAGTCTAAGGTAGTCTTTTTATTCTTTCTTCTTCCACATAAAACATGACTATTTCTATTCTCTCACAACGGTAGGCTATACAAAATATTTTCAGAATATTAATTAATGAACAAATTTTTATTAAGCACTGTTTCAGGCACTATATTAGGTTTGGGCAAAAAACAAATACAAAGGCAAAGATGTATTCATCTTGCCTATAAGAAGAGAGAGGCAGGCTTCTACTCAAAAGACTCAATCATTGAGGCTATAAACATCACACATGAACACCTGAGCCCTATGCCTCACCCTAATTGCTACAACACTCACAGCAGTCTGTAGTATAGGAGTAATTCACTTCGACCTTCTAAAAGAACCTTGATTTCTCCCTATATCGCTACTAAAGGAAAACAACCCAAACCTAATCAACCCAATTATATGGCTAGCCCTAGGCAGTATCTTCCCAGGGTTCCTACTAACATCAAACATTCCTCCAACCACAATAATCCAGGTAACTATACCCACCCTCACAAAACTTTCCACCCTAATCCTAACCGTATAAGGAGTCCTAATCACCACAAAACTAATAACAAATAAAATACCAAATAAATCCTTAATCCATACTCATAAATTCTCAAACATGCTAGGGTACTTTTCACACATTTTCCACTGACTAAACCATTGGCAAATCTACAAATAGGTCAACCCATCGCTACCACACAGTTAGCTGATATGAAAAACAGGACCAAAGGTCAGGCCAACTTTCACAGTTCTACATCATCTACCTCTACTTCTACCCAAAAAGAACTTATTAAAACATACTTCTTTCTTATCCTTTATGGTCTCTATAGTTCTAATCCTATTAATCATATAATTATAGACCTCAAACAACTTCCAAAACAGACACAATAGTAATAAACAAAATTCAACTAATAATACTAGAGCCCACCCCCCACAGCCATACAACAAAGATACCCCACATCAGTTCTGACCCACACAATAATCACCTAATGAATCAAACAACTCAACAGCTGTGACAACCTCAACCTCATCCGACATCATATAACAAACTATTTCTATTAACAAAGTAAGCAATAACATACTAAAAGGCCACTGAATTTCCCGCTCAGCTCTCTGGATATTCCTCAGTAGCCATAGCCACAGTATAACCAAATACCACTAACATATCTCCTAAATAAATTTAACAAAAAAAATTAGGCCTAAAAAAGTGTTATTCAAACTTACAACAGTTACACAACCCAAACCCCCACAAGCCACAAGACTTAAACCCCCATAAATAGGGGAAGGCTTAGAAGCAAAAGCAACAAACCCAAAAATCAATAACAAAGATAACAAGAAAATTACCATCATTTCCATAAAAATTTTACTATAGACTCTAACCATAAACTATGGCATGGAAAACCATACCTACGTAAAACACACCCACTAATAAAAAATCATTAACCACTCATTCATTGACCTCCCTGCACCCTCTAACATTTCTGCCTGATGAAATTTTGGATCCTTACTGGGAGCTTAGGCTGTTATGTAGGTGTAGTAGGGCTACTAGAAGTGGCAGAGATCCAATTAGTGTGTAGAAGACTGCGTTAAGTTGTTTGTTTTGGCTTCCTCATCATGTAATACTGATTAGGGTAGGGATTAGGGTACCTTCAAACAGGATATAAAATATAATTAGCTCTGATGAGGTAAAGGCTATGATTAGGGATAGTTGAAGACTGATAAGTATGGTAAGATCGATTTTTTTTACATGTTAAGGGTTCATGGGTCAGGTGATTTTGGCTTACAATTATCATCAATGGAAGAAGTCAACACTATAGGACTAGGAGTGGTCCTGATAGAGAGTCTAGTGAGGAGTGTTATAGTTGTAACCTAGGTCAGAGCTATGGTAAAGCAGAGTTAGGCTTCAGATGCTAATTAGGAAACTGTGGGTTGTAGTGTTGATTCATACTCAGGGATTTTGGGATTATCAGGTTAGTGGGATAAGTATAGAGGTTGATAAAAGGATTTTTAGCATTGTAGCAGGTTGAGGTTTTGAATGTAGTTGTTACCATGAGTGCCAAAGATTTTGACCAGAAGTGCAAGACCAATGCCTGCTTCACAAGCTGAGAAGACCAACAGGATTAGAGGGGTTATGGATATTGAGAATATGTGGAAGTGGGTAATTAGGAGGGTTTTAAGGATGAACAGAGACAACATTATACCCTTTTGGCATAAGAGGGTAGATATTAAATGGGATCGATAGACTAGGACTCCTATAAGGTTCCTGATTCTGATGAACTTAAATTGTATGTAAAGAATATATTCTATTTAGTCCGTGATATGGGAGCAACCTGCTAATGGCTTCTGGAATCTAATTCTGTCCAGCAGACTAGATCCCCTCATGTGAGAGGATGATAACAATACAAGGAGACTGAGAGGTAGTTGAATTCTCTGACCTCCCTCCTCTTGCCTCTGATTTATTTCATTCACCATTCATAAGCAACATCTGTATCAGTAAAGGCTGATTTGCAATTCTTTCAAGTGTGTTATGATTCACAGCTTGGGGCGGAGGGGGGTTCAGAGAACTGATTCTTCTCTTAAAGGTACAATCCCCTTTAACTTTTTATAGGCTTTCTGGTCCTCACTTAGGTGTGGTGGTCCTCAACAAGTCTGCAAAGTGATATATTTTCTGGCACTGAGTAATAAAGAAAACACTTGGAATGTGTGAAGATTTGAATTTGGCATCAGGAAAAACAAAAACAAAAACAAAATATTTTTAAATAGCTAGAGAAGTCCAACATTAGAATAAGATCTCTTGGAAGATGGCAGACTCTCCCCTCATTAAATGTCTTTAAGCAAAGACCAGATATTTGAATAACAAATACATTGTTATCCAAGATTCCTTTTTTGCTTGACTGTCAATGTACATTCCAATTCTGAAATTCTTTGATTCTAAAATTCAATTTCCTATTTTATAAAATACACCAACTTGATAAAAGTTCTTAAAGAAAATCTCTATTTTTATTATTAGTCATTGCACTTCCCTCCAATGATGCAGATTTTAACCCATCTACATTCATTTATCCTGATGAGGTCAGGTTAGCAATTCCTAATTTGAAATAAACATGCCACAAATTTTGGCCACAATGGCCAAAAGGAACATTTATTTAGGAGGAGAGATTCCAGACAAAATGAAGAAGAAAAATAGGCAACAGGAGTGTTAAATATGAAATAGATCTAGGAGAGCATTTAGGGTTACCAAGGAAAGGAGTTTGGAAGAATCCATTAAAGAAATATGCCATGAGGTATGAATACACCATTGACTAGCAAATTAAATCCATACAGAAGTTTAGCAGACTAACCAGTTAGTTATAGTCAGGAGAAATATACCATGAAGCATGATTGGGAATGAGAGGAAAGACATCAGGAGGCAGAACACAATAGCAGGCTAATGCAAAAGCAGTTCAGCAAAGACAGTATAGACCATGGGAAGAATTATGGGAAAATATAACCTCAGGGTAGAAGGGGAAGTACCAGGAAAGAGTTTGATACCTCTGAGGGAAGGATAAAGGAGGAGCCAGATGGAATGCACCTGACAGACCAGGTCCCAGACCTGTCTAAAGATATTCTAATCAATATCTCAAAGATTATTTAAAGATGCTCATGCTCAGAAGTTTGGAAGGATAGGCACTAGAGGCTGATAAAAAGTTTCTTCCTTACATCATTCTATACAAACAGGATAGTCTGGGATTTTATTATACCTGGTAATAACCCAATTTTTCCTGGCTTTTTCCTGATATGGGAAGAGATTAAATTCAAAGTCAACATCAATCCTATGCAACACTTGCCATTTTCTTTCATAAATCCACCACAAAGGGTCCACTTGATTTATGAGATGGACTTTCCCTATTCCCTTGACATTATAATAATTATAAGTGTTGTGAACTATACTGTTTTGATCTGTTTGTACTTGCAAAATAAATAACTCGCTTATTCTTCCAGAACAAACAGAAACAGCAACAATAACAAAAATGCTTAACTTTACAGGGATTCAACTCAAGGTTTTTTCAAGATGACAAGTAGTTTCAATATAATGATCTTCCCATGAACTGTGATTTCACAATACAGATGAAGATCATGACTCTTTAATAAGTAATGAGGACTTTTACTTGATATGTCCAGATCACCTAACATGGAGGCAATCTGTTTTTCAGTAAAAGGCATTCTGTGTTCTCACTACCATTTGAGCAGGAGCAAACCTTCTTTGATTGGCTGTGTGACCAGTACTAATTGCCTAGAAAACAAACAACAAAAACTGTAAGACTGAAACACTTTCAATACTTTCTATGACATTCAGAGAGAATAAAAATACAAGTTCATTCAAAGCCTGAGGATCAAGAATTGTAAAGGTAAGGAAAATAACAACTACCTTTCCCCTTCTCTCCTCCATTGCATCATGGCCCTGAGTAATGGACCTTGGGGTTCTGGTTTTTGTTTTGTTTTGTTTTGGTCTGCTTTGTTTTTAAGCATGGGAATGATAATCCCCACTATCCCCAGAATTGAGCTAGGGTGATCTTGGACCCAAGATTCTACCCTGGATAATGGAAACTAGCCATCCTCACAGAGAAACTTTGAAATATAGAAATTTCTATTCCAAACCAAGAGATACTTTGAACGTGAAATTTGGGACTTTTCTATATAGGAACTGAGTTAAACTATAAAAAAATTCCCCTTCCCATTTCCAATGATTGAGGTAGTAGTTGGTGTGAATTTTGCCCAAAAATTTGAGACAAATATTCTTTGTTTTTGGCTAGTTTTGTCTCTGTCCCTTTGCAAAAAGTAATCCAACTAATAAATACCTATATGGATATGAGATGCAATATAGTTGAGGAGAGGGTCATCTGTTGGGATTGGAGACAATGGTAGAGCCTAGATTTTCCAAATCCTTATGGGTATTGAAAATATCTGGAAGTACAATTAAATGTAACATATCTGGTTTTAGTATATGAACTAGAACATGTTCAAGACTGATTTTTTTCCAAAGCTTCTTGAACTGTGGATCATGACCCCATATTGAGAGATCACTTAACTGAATGCTAGAATCACAAAATTATGTTTTATTAATGAACATATGTTTGATTTGTATACATATATATATATATTTGTATACTTATATATTTATATGCCTATTTAGCTGGAATTGCATAAAAAGTTCTTGGGAGAAAATGAGTCAAGAGTAGGAAAAGTTTAAGAAGCCCTAGTACCTAGGCCTAACACCTAGAAGGTCCTCTCTCCACTCAAGTTTGTTTATTCAAATCCTTAGTTCCTCAATCTGTACCATTTCCTACAAGAGCTATTTTTTTAAACTAGTTTCCTCTTAGACAGCTGAGGTGGAATGGTGGATAGAATGCCAGGATTGAAGACAGGAAGGTCTGTGTGGGACCTTTACCCAAAGAAAATCAGAGAACCTCAAGGTAAAAAGCCAAAAGGACTTATTAAGATCTCAAAAGAAAGGCCACTCCCAACAGACAAGGTATCTTCAATAGTGGAAGACAAAATACAAGCTACAAACACAGAATTATGTAGACCTGAATCTGGAAGTCTTCATCCTTTTCTGACCTTTTCTCCCATTGTTTGGTGAAGTCCAGGCTTACATCCTAATGAGGAAATATACCTAGACACTAAAAATCTACCCCAGAAACAAAGAATACAAGCCAATGACACACCCTCTTTAGCACATTAGGAACTTAATGCTAATGAAAAGGTAAGGTGGAGATGAGGGTAGGGGGGAAAGGAGGGCAATGTAAGTTTATCTAAGATAATTGAACACTTGCAGCTTTTAGCTTTAGCTTAACTTGTTATTGAAAAGTCTCAAGTCATAATTAGGGCATAGGTCAAGACCACATTCTTATGAGAGTTTTACTGCTCAGTTTGTCCCATTCAGGTCTCAGTTCAAATCCAGTCTCAGGTAATTATTATCTTATGACCCTAGACAAGTCCTTTGGCAAGAAAACCCCAATGGGGTCATAAAGAATTGAACAAAAAAATAACATTAGGACCATACCCAAATTATTTTTATTTAATTTATACTTTAAAATTATAAATTTATAATTTATAAATTAAATAAATAAAAATTTATTTAATTTTAAAATAATTGTTAAACCTCCTCCTCCTCAAGAATATAAATTCCATGAAGGCTAAAACTGTTTAAATTTCATCTTTGTATCTCCTAGTACAGAACCCAGCATATTACAGGGAACTCAATAAATGCTTTTTGAATGGAATAGAATAGAATGGAAGGCCATGACTGAGAATTTGATCACTTGCTGCAAACTGTGTCATGAACCTCTGAAATCATAGGTAGGCATGTCCCTAGATGATAATGTATCATTGTTTCTGTACTCAATGTATTTCAAATTTTTTAAAGAGCTGACAATTTTTGCTTCTATTCAAGAATTCAGAGTTGCCACCATAATATGAAGAGAAATTAGAATAAGCCTTCATCAAAGAATCTCTCTTAAAATATTTAAAGTAAGGAATCATTATGCCATCCTTTCAAGAATAAAGTTTATATAATAAGGACTTAATGAACATTAGAAATGGAGGAAAGAGAAAAAATCAGATAGACACAATGACAGAAAAAGACAGAGAAAGAAACAAAGAGTAAGAAGCAAAGACATAGATTGTAAAATCTTTTGTTGCCCAACTTTTTTGTGATCCCATTTGGGGTTTTCTTGGCAATGACACAAGTGGTTTGCCATTTTCTTCTCCAGTTCATTTTAAAAATGAGGAAATTGAGGTAAATAGATTTAAGTGTCTTGCTCAGGGTCTCACAGCTAATTCTGAGAATGATATTGAATTTAGGTCTCCCTGAATCCAGGCCTGTCTCTTTGTCACCATTTTGCCAACTATCTGCCTCATAAAATTCAGCACAATTGAAATGATTAGTATTAGCAAATATGCATCTACTTTAGTATTACAAGATTTTAACTGAATGTCAATCAATCATATTGCATCCAAAGTTAGTAACCATCCAATCTGCATTTTCTGGATGTCTCACCTCATCAAAGAGAAAATTCTTTAAAATCTTGACAGGACAATATTCCCCAAATCAATCAGTGTCTAATTATAGATTATTCATTTTGAAGTAGAAGGGTCTTAGAGTGAATTTTCTGTTTTTTATTGTTTGTTGTTGTTGTTTTCAGCTAAAGAGGTTTGTATGAGAGTATATGGGCTATCAAAGGATCAGAAAGGGAAAATCATAATTTCTGCTATAGTAGTGCTTGGCAATATATGTATCTATAACATACGTATTTATAAATATAAATATATAATAAACATACATACAGTTTTACATATTTTCTGAGCATTTTAAGTAAATTGACATTTAATCCTCACAATAGCTTTGAGAGTCTGACCATTGAAAAGTATTATTTATTCCCTCCTTTTATTAAAGGCCACAGTATTAAAGAAATGATAAATAAACTGAGATAACCATGTGAAAAGCTTGAAATCAAGGAGGGAAAATGCATGCTATTATTTAGCAGAAAATGTAGCACCCAAGTGTTCTTAAGAAGCTTTGACCTAATAAAATGATGCTCAGAATGTTTAGCCCATAAAAGTGAAAGGAGAATTTCCCAGAACCTGAGAAATGAATAGAACCCATACAGAATTTCTAAACTAACTGGTCTTAGTTAGCTTAATTAGCTCATAAAGACCTCACTTTTTTCTTAAGTTAGCAAAATTGCACGCTATTAAATTCATTCTAACTTAACAAGCATGTAACATAAACTTCAGAGTTTGGTCTAAGAAAGACAAACAGAATTAGGTTGTATGCATCCTTAAAGTCATCTCAAGAAGGAGGCATACATGGGGACCTGTAGATTGAACTGAGCTCAGGATGGGGTTGGGTGGAGGGGTTATAAAGCAAAAACTAGTCAGAGGATTGGGAGGTAGGGATAGGGGAATTGCATCATGGCCTAATAAGGTTCAGTCACTGGTCCCTTGGGCTGGCCAGTTTCATAGAGATTACAACATATCCCCTGGGTACATGGAAGTGGGTCATCATGGAAGGTTGCCAGAAGCTCCTTAATTTGTTGGGACTCAGAATAAGCCAAACTGAGCTGCATCTGTGACTGCTGGCACAGCAGAGGAAGTTCCAGATTCATCAAGGAAATACTGCAAAATCTGGTATGTTAAACTTAAAGGATGCTTGGTCTGCCTCCTGATTGGTTGGTTCTGATTCCCAGATCAGACTGTTTTCCTCTGGATAGTAAGGGAGCTCAAGCAAATCAAGGTGGTTTTATATCATTAATCATTCCATTTCCACAGTAGTAAATTACTAATACTATGCTAGTCACTGGAAATGGAAAATAAAAATTAAATATAGTTTCTGCCATCAAGAATCTTTCATCTACTAGGGAACACAACAGATGTTCAAATAAAAATAAATATAAATTTTGTACAAACAACTACAAAGTAATCTTGGGGTTGGGGAGAATACCAACAACTAGAATCTCAGAAAATGTTTCATGCACCTGAAATGGGGCTTTAAGAGAGCTAAACATTCAGAGAGAAAAGGGTCAGCATCCCATACTGGAGAAAGCCTGTGCAAAGAATGTTGATAGACGTGTATTTCTTCTCATGCACTCTATAATTCATTGAAACTGGACTACATGATGATTTCCAAAATGAGAATAATAATAATTAATACCATAATAAAATAATAGTAGTTATATAGCATTTTATGGTATTTTAAGGATTGCCAAGGCCTTTCATAGATAATTGCACTGTCCTTTTGCACATACATTTATACACTATTCTATACTTTTTAACAAGCATTTATCATCCATCTACTACTATATAGGAAAGGCTGAGAACTGAGGGTACAAAGGCCAAGATAAATGATAATTGTCTTCAAAAATCTTATATACTATGAAAGTGGCACTAATAATAAACAATTATATTAATTTCCTCCTCCCAAAAAAAGTGATTGAGATTATATCACTTATTAATCTGAGAAAATTCCTATTTTCTCATCTTTTTAAATCTTGATAAGAAAATTTTTAGAAAAACATATGAGACATATTTGATAAAAATATGAAAAGGCAACAGGATAATTTTACAGTTAATTTTCAACACTACAAGGCCAAGTCTTATTGATTTTGCCACAACTCTTCTCTCATTTATCTCTTTCTCGCCACTTATACTATATTAAATTCAGATCTTCTTATTTCTTGACTGTGCTGTAATTGTTTTTTCATTGGTCTCATTGTCTTTAAGATGCTCTTCACACAGTTGTGCAAGAGTTATTACTAAAATAAATTCTCTTCCACTAAATAAATTCCAGTGGTTTGCTGTTACATCAAGGATCAAAGATAAACTCCTCTCTTTGATATTTAAAACTCACAATATTTTATTCATAGAGACAAAATAATGCATAACACATATATTTGTGAATTTATATAAATATCTATGTATGCATAGTTAATCCTATCTTTCCAGTTTTATTATATACATCACTCTCCTTCCTATTTATAAAGTCAAAGCAATCTGATCTTCTGACTGTTCCACATACATGACCTTCTATTTTCTGTCTTTGTCTTTGCAAAGGCTGGCCTCTATTGTGAAAATGTTTTTCCTCTTCACCTCTACTTCTTAGAATTCCTAGTTACTTTCAATTGAGTTTGTGAAATTTTTCTGGCCCTTCTTCCAATCCCTACCTTCCAAAACCTCTATCACCAATTTCGTTTGTATTTATTTTGACTATATATATATATCACATATAGCATTATGATAGTGACCTCTGGAGATAGGTCATTCATTTTACCACTCTAGGGGAAACAGATAACAAAATAAACACACACACACACAAAAAAAAAAAGGGACAAAAGCTTTTAACTATATAAATGGACATGTTAATTTTCCTGTGATATTTGGTTGTTTCTTTTTTTCTACTGAGAATAGGTCCATAAATAAATTATCCGAGTTGCCTAATGGAATTAATGAATACCTTGTGACTTTTCCATATATAGCTGGCAATATAGATAGATAGATAGATAGACAGACCGACCACCATTAATAACATGCAATTGGAGCCAAAGATAGAGAGCAACCTACATTTTAAGCTGAGTGATGAATCTGACAGATATGCTAGTCCATACCCTATGAATAATGTGAGAAAACAAGGAAAATAATAAAATTGCTCCCAACAAGAAACTGGGGATTTGCAACCCCCCACACTCATTCTGTTGTATAAGCTGAGGAATTGGAGCACCAATGTCATAGGATCAAATTTGAGACTTTTCTAAGTCATTCTTGAAAATTAAAACAGTATGCAATGAATCATCCTTTCTTGGGGAAGAGACAGAGGTTGAAAAGAAATGTTCTCCTTCAAAATTTTTTAAATAGAAGACAAAACTCAAAAGGACTTACAGATCTTGAATCCCAAAAAAGGAATAATAACAAGCCCAACTAAAATCTGCATTCTTATCAAAGGTATTTGAAAGACCATTTTCACCCTCTCTTTAGTACCAAGCTCAAAAAATAGAAAGAAATCTGGGGCCTTTTTTCTATTAAATGTATTTCCATTTTGAGATATTTTATTATCTATACCTATATGTCTCCTCACCCCCCAAGCTAATAGTTTGCAGATGAAAATATTCACAATATTTATTTTTTAACAAAGCAGAAGGAAAGTAATTTTTTTCTTCCTCAAATACTATTCACTAGCACAATGAAAAGAATGCTAATTTCTTAGTGTTAAGATTTCTCTATGGCAAAAGTATTTACAAATGACAATAATGCTATTTGTTTTAAAATACTACTAGCTATTTAAAAGGACTGTTACATCCATTCTTTGTAACAAAACTCTCAGATTTAATGATTATTTCCTACTTTATGGAAATCATGACATTTTCCATCTCAAATCTTATTCTCCCTTTCTCCCTCCCTTTCTCCTCTCCTCCCCCATCTCTCTGTCTCTCTTTTTCTCTCTCTCTTTCTCTCTCTCTCTCTCTCTCTCTCTCTCTCTCATTCTCCCTCTTTCTCTTTCTCTCTCTCTTTCTCTTCCCCTTCTCCCTTTTCCCCCTCTCTTTCTCGAGCAGTTCAAGCTGGAAAGACCTGAGAAGTCATATATTCCAATCCTTTTATTTCACAGATCAAGGATTGTCCATAGAAACACAGGTGATAAATGGCAAAACATGGATTGGAACTTGTCTTTGGATTGATACCCAGAACTGCTGTCCCCTTACTATGCTGCATTCTATGTCTGAGAGCTATTATTCATTCCATTCATCAAACACACCCAATTGTATATTTTTTTCAAGCTCTGTAAGGAGTTTATGCAGAATGCTTTACTCTGACTGGACTCTTTTATGTAAATTTCCATATTAACTGAATTTGGACTCCCATATCAAGTTTTGTTTGTCTCCACGGTCCTGTTCCCATAGTCCAAATAAAGGCAGCAAACAATACATTTGAGAACTAGCACTTTGGTTAAATGCCCCTTTACCAATAATGAAATTTCAACCAAACAAATTTTTATTTTTTTAAGCTGAGACTTCATCATAATTAAAGATGTTGTAGAAACATGATTCAGTGACCTTAGAAAGCAATTTAGAGTAAAACAATCTTTTAAAAAAATGTTTAAACCCACAAAATGAACAATATACATGGTTCTTTTTGCTGTTGTACTACTTTACCATTGGGGAAACTATTCAGAATAGTTTTTATAGCTAAAGTGGTCTCATTATTTCTTATAAATAATTCTTTGACTGACCAAACTTTACTAAAAGGTTCACAGTTCTTAACATCTTAAACTAGCAAGTTCTAAATGTCATCCATCTACCAAACTATAATAGCTCTGAGGAGTTTGTGAAAGGGAACCTCTCTATAAAGAGTGAGTTCTAAAAGCAATGATCCCTTTTTGTTTTAAACCACCAATACTACACTTGAATAAAGCAAGATAATGGGGTCTTATTGACAGAATTTGGTTCTAAACCTTTACACCAATTCCAGAGGATCACCTCTCAGAATGGTGTTATTTGCATGTGTGTGTATATTTTCAAAGAAAAAAAAAGATTTTTTTAAATCTGCCATTCTCTTCTAATGTACATTCAAGGTAGTAGAGGGTGGCAGCATTAAGAGGAACACTCTTGCTTATTCTTTGTATTCAGTGACTATTACTTTCCTAATATCAACCTCTGTTTGTTTCTAAAAATTATCTGGAACAGAGAATAGTTTTCATGATGAATTCTGGGGGCAGAAGTGAAATTCACCAGATTATTACCATCTCCCCACCAGAGTTACTGAAGGGGAGGCCTGGTTGGAAAACCACAAAGGCTAATGGGAATGTGAGTATTTCCATTTTCTTCCTAGTCAGGATTTTCTTTCCCTTTTGAATCTTTTTTCTTTTATTAAGAATAAATGACTGATTAAGCTCAATATTCCATTTTATTGTTTCAGGACTGATTAGTAAATATCTCTTATCAAGTCATGTCTGTTCATCCTGTGAGACTTTCACCCATGTCTTCTCATAAATTCAACTCCTAAGGGGCATTCTGCATGTACTCCTGACAATACTTGGATTGTGGTGGAGTAAACAATTGTTCATTATTAATCATTATGTGACTACTTATTTACATGTTATTTCTCTCATTTGAATGAATGGTCATTAAGGGAAGGATCCTTTCTTTGTATCCCCAGAGTTTAATAAAGTGTCTGGTACATGATATGCATTTATAAGATTTTCATTGGGTGACTAGGAAAACTTTGCTATTGCTGTTTCTTTAATGTCATCATTTATTCCACTTCTATGTAATTGGGGGGTTTTTTGATTGCTTTTGTTTGTTTGTTTCCTTGCTTTTCCTGCATGAAGCAATTGGAGTAAAGTGATTTATGAGTGTTAGGCATCTGAACCCTGATTTGAACTCCCCTTGACTTCAGGGCCAGTGCCCTATTCAATGTGTCATCAGGCTACCCCCATAATTACTGTCTCTAATGTTTTAGACTACTTATATTCAACATGTATCTCTTCATTGTCCTTTGAATGATTGTCAATTTCAACTCTTCAGAAATAATAAGGAGATGTTTTTAACTTAGGGTGTGTAAATTTGTTTTTAACTTCTTTTTCACAATTGTATTTCAAATATGATAGATTTCCTTTGTAATCCTATATATTCTGTTACGGGCATTAAAAATATCATTCTAAGAAGGATAACAATAGGATTCACCAGGATGCCAAAGGGGTACAGAAAAGTAAAAGAAAAAGGATATTAAAAACCCTTGGTCTATAGCATTCCATGAATTTTAATCATACAGTATTGTTTAAAAACCCTGGCATTGAGATACATCCAGGGGTGGAAGCAAGATAGCAGAATGAAGACAGGAAGCTACTTGAGTTTTCCCAGTTTCCCTCAAAAACCATATGAAACCAAGTCTCTGAACAAACTCTGATGAAATGGGTCAGTTTTACTGGGGTGAAAAGAGTGTTCAGCCTAGCTCAGACAAAATCTAGGAAAGCTGGTGAGAGGCTCTTAATCACAGCAAGCAGAAACTAAGACCCTCAGTCCTGGTTCAATAGAGGAGCAAATCGGTGGGGCAGCTGCTAGTCCAAAAAGCTAAAGCTTTTATAGCATAGCAGCCAAAGCTGCTATGTTCAAAGCCAAGACTCAGAGCTCCACAGAAAGTTTTAAATAACACCCTTTTGCCCAGAAGCAGATCTCTATCTTAAAGGGGGGAAAAAAGAGGGAATGCAAAAGAAAAGGAAAGAAAATGAGCAAGAAACAGAAAAAAAAAAAATCTTCATCACAGAAAGCTACTATGGTGCAGGGCAGACCAAAAACAAACTCAGATGAAGACAGATGTCCACAGAGAAAATCTCAAAGATTGATGTGAATTGGTCTCAAATCCAAAGAGCTTATTGGAAGTGCTCCTAAGAGATTTTAAAAAACAAAGAAGACAGGTGGAAGAAAAAAATGAGAAAATAAATGTGAAGTAGGCATCAGAGAGTCAGCAGCTTGAAAAAGGAAAGCAATTTCTTAAAATAAAAAAGAATTGGCCAAATGCAAAAAAAAAAAAAAAAATCTACTGAAAAAACAACACCATTAAAGTAGTATTCATTACATGGGAAAAGAGATACAAAAAATAATTTTTAAAATCACACATTAAAAACTAGAACAGGGCAAATGGAAGTTAATAACTCTATGAGACATCAAGAATCAGTCATACTAAAGAGAATGAAAAAAATGGAAGAGAATGTAAAATAGCTCACTGAAAAAAGAACTAATCTGGAAAATAGATCCAGAAGGCCATGACCAAAAGAAGAAAAGACTGGATAGCATTCTTCAAGAGATCATCAAGGAAAACTGTCCCGATGTTCTAAAAACAGAGGGGGAAATAGTCATTGAAAGAATCTCTCGATCACCTTCAGAAAGAGATCCCACAATGAAAACCCCAAGGAACATTACTAACAAAACTCCAAAAATACAATATCAAGGAAAAATTATTGCAAGCTGGCAGACAAAAACATTTTGAATATCAGGGAGCAACACTAAGAGTTACACAGGATCTGACAGCTTCTACAATATAAGATCAGAAAATCTGGAATACCATACTTCAGAAGGCAAAGGACCTGAGGTGACAACCAAGAATTTACTACCCAGAAAGATTCAGCATCATCTTTCAGGAGAGGAAATGGAGCTTTAATAAAGAAAGAGACTTTCAATCATTTCTATTGACAAAAAACAAAACTAAACAGAAAATTTAACACAGGACTCAAGACAAGCATGGAAAGGTAAACATAAGAAAAATATATATTATTTAAAGGTTACACTGTTTATATCCTTAGATGGGGAAAATGATATCTGTAATTCTTGAGAACTATATCTGTCACTGGGACCCGGGAAGGGGGGGGGGGCGGGGGAGGGAAGAGGCAGGGCATGATGGAAAGTGTAGTCGTGAATGAATTCTGATGTGATGATATCAAAGAAAAAGATATTGAGGAGCAGAAAAAGGTCTGTACTGGAAAAAAAGAGGAAAGAGAAGGTACAATGGAACAAGTCAGATCACGTGAAAAGGCTCAAAAATCTATTACAATCTAGGGAAAGAAGAGAAGGAATGAGCATTGTCTGAAACTTATTCTCATCAGTATTGAGTCAAAGAGGGATCATTCCATTGGGTACAAAAATTTATCTAATCCTATAAACATGTAGAGCAAGAAAGAGGAAAGAAAATGGAGAGGTTGGATAGAAAGAAGGACAGAAACACTAGAAAAAAGGAAAGAGGTGGGGGGGGGAAGATGTGATACAAGACAAGAGAAGGGAAAGATGTTATAAAAGATAAGATAGTGGGTAGAATAGGTAAAAAAAACCCAAACTACTGAGGACTGGTTGGAAAGAGAGAACAAAAGTACATACAGGGTGGAAAATAGGATACAGAGCCAGTAATCATAACTCTATCTACATATCTGTATCATAAGCTCTATCTCCAATGAGTTTGATGTTTGTGTACCAGTTTTGTTATATCCACAAAAAAAGAGCAAAATATTTGTAAAATTGTTTAGAAGATGCTCCAGAAAGGCTAAAGAAATCTTTCAAGAGTTTAATGACTCATTGAAAAGATGGAAAAGAGGCATGTAGGTAAAGGAGACAGTGTTCACCACCACTACATTTAACCCATCTATACTATCCCCTCTGCACTGAACTGGAACTGGAACTTTTAAGGAAGTGTTGCCTCTTTTACTGCTGGAGGTGTCATCAATAGAGCTGACCAGGTTCGGAATTTTTGGTTCAGTAGTGGGATTCACTCTAAGGCAAGTGTTTTTCATCAAAGAACAATTCAACAATTGAGCTAACAGGAGATTAAATATAGAGTTTTGAGCCTACATCTTTTTTTTAATATCAAGGGTTTTTTCTGGTATTTCTCTGCACTTCTTATGTTGCATCTCCTCTCCCCTACATTGTATGGATTATTTCATGGTTACTATATTAGAAAAATGCATATTATCAAAATTAATGTTTCTCTATAAAGAATTTTATGAAAAAAATGTGTATATTCAGCAAAAAAATATATAATTTGGTAGTGACAGGAATCTAACCCTCTATTTTCCATATGTTTAATGCATTAACATTTGTGTTTTTGATTTTCATATCATTTTGTAAGAACCTTACCCTTCATGTTGAGGATTAATTAAGGATTGACTATACATACACATACATGCACACACACACACACACACACACTCATACCTTAATATGACTAAATTGTTTCTATAATGAATGTAGTCCCCCCACAGTTGTTGTTGAGTTTTTTTTCAGTTGTGTCCAACTCTTCATGACCCCATTTGGAGTTTTCTTACTTAATGACTGAGTTATTTGTGTAATTTCTGAATTGTCCACTTTACCTTGTATATGGTGAGCCTTTTAAAATCAAATAAATATATGGGTCAAAATTCAATGGCATAAGAACATTAGGCATTTGTATGCATTGTTTTTCATTCATGGAAGTTCCTGGGAAAGTTAGAAAAGATGTTTTTTAAACAAAATACAATAAGTAAATAACTATATACAGAAGTAACTGACAAGGAGGCTAAGAGGACTAAAGACCTTTGTTGTCAACTGAGAATGTTAAAGACAGAAAAGAGAAGATCTGGGGAAGACATGATAGCTGTCTTCAAATTTTTGAAGTGCTGTCAAGTCAAAGAGGCTTTAGAGATTCTACTTGTCCCCAGAGGGAAGAATTAGGAGCAGTGGGCCAAAGTGATACAGAAACAGATTTTGCCTTGATGCATGGGTGATTTTCCTAATATTTAATGGCATATGAAAGAGAATGAACTGCCTTGTAATTTGTGAGTTTCCCATGACTGGGAAATTTCAAGTGGAGACTTGGCTAACCTTGTGTAGGGAATGTCATGGAGGGTATTACTATTCAGATACAAGTTTTGCTTGATTGCTGAGCCCCTTTTTAACATGGAGTTTCTGAGATTGTGTTATTCATATCATAAAAATATAGTTATTCATATTACAAAAATATTCCAAATTTTGCAGCTACATTCACTGCCAGGATTCTCTACCCTACTCAGTAGCTACTGTGAACAATTTGATTTTGAGTCGGTCTCATAACTTCTTCATACCTAAATTTCTACACCATAAAATAATGAAGGTACTGTTCAAATTTTTCTTTAGGATCCTTTTTATCTCTGAAATGTAATGATAATATTATTTTCATGACTTTGCCTACTTATCTATTTTTATTGATCATAACCTCATGATCCTAATCTTCCAGGTTTAAAGATGCAGTAGTATCTTCTACTTGATCCTTTCTCTAATTCTCCTGACTAGTTAACAAATCATTCATTGACTCAATAAGCATTTATTAAGCACTTATTCTATTCCAGTCACTATCCAAAATGTGGAATTATAAAAAAGGCAAAAGATAGTCTCTACCTCTCAAGAGATGACACGTACAAACAGCCATGTAGAGATGTGCTTCACAGAATAAATAAGAGATAAACTACTATGGGAAGGTACAACAGCTAAGAGGATCAGGGGAAAAACTTTCTGAGAAGATGTTGCAGGGATTTAAAGCAAATCAAAGAATTCATGAAGAATGAAGAAACATGAAAAGAGGGATCATTCTAGAATATAAGGGACAATTAGATAAAATGCCTACACATTGACAATTCATGCCAATTGTATGACTACATGGCATCTTATCCATCCAACTTCTCTTTGTACACAGACAACATCCTAATTCAGATCTCTATCATCTTTCATTGTGATTGTTGTCATAACTTCTTTGCCTCCAATATTACCATTTCCTCACCCATTCTACATTAAATGGTCAAATTAATCTTCCTAAATTCAAAGATTGGATCATTTAGTGAAATGATCCTAGCTTCAATGATTCATATTACCTATAAGACAAAATATTTAACTTTTCAGATTTACAATATTATAATTTTAACCTTTCATTTCTTCTTTATTCTATATTGCTTCTTATAGTGTTTCCTGTAGCTAAAATGAACCAGTAGCTGTTCTTCAATCTCATCTAAAATCTCATCATTTCATTTTTCCATGTTGACACAGTACTTCCTATATTTGAAATGACTTTGAAGACCACTATAGTTGGATTCCTGAAATTTCAGGAAATTACTTTGTCATAATGATTGTCATTCACAATAACTTTTTTTCTAAGATTTATATTTTTATTCATTTATGAATTCATTGTTTTGATGTGTATAGTATTTAGTATTTATTTTAAATTATAATTTCTCTGTTCTATAAAAAATCATCTGTTGAAATATTTCTCCCCTTCAAAGTTATGACAAATTATTTTATAAAACCTCACCCTATCCTTTTCAGGATTTTAACCTGTAATATATGATGTTGTTTATTTTAATAATTATTTCTCAATACAATTTGTTTCTTTTTTAACTCTGTCTGCAAATATCAAGGTTTGTATTCTCAAGAATCCTTTAAACTCTTAAAAATAATTGACACCTTTACAAAGAACTTTTCTTTATGTGGATTCTAGATATGAAGATATAAGGATAGGGAGAGAATTAAAGAGATATAAAGAAAGAGATAAACAGATATTTATGTGTGTATATATGGAGAACTCCATGTGGATATATAAAGAGAAATGTAGAAATAAATATAGATATACTTATAGGATTACAGATTGATAGATATAGACATAGATATAAATACATTGCTATATAATATTATATAGACATTAATATAGATACATTGATATTTACAATATAAGAAATAAAAATATATATTATTATGAAAATTCTTTTGAACTCACAGATCCCCAAAAAGATTTCAGGGACCCCAAGAGGATTCCCGAATTACAAAAGAATCTCTGCTTTATGTATTTTATTTTATCATTGTAAAAATATCATTATGGGAAGAGCTCCATATGCTTTACTAGAATGCCAAATGAGTCATTGACAAAAAATGTTAGGAAATTCTGTACCAGTTTAAAATGATCTCATTTCCACATATTTTCTTATATAAGTTTTTTTAGGCCACAACTTTGCTATATTTACATTTTCCCTTGCATAATATTTGTATAAAAACCATAGTCTTCCTAATATGTTGTAAATTTCTTGAGATTAAGGAGTGGATTATTTTTTTACCCATTGTGTCTCTAAAATATAGCAGAATAAGTATCTTGTATCTGGGAGATATGTACATGTCTTTATATATACATAATATGTATATTTTGAAATGAAATTAATTTGATTTGGCATTTCTGTCATTTTTCTACCAACAAATTTTAAATATGCTCATTGTTGACTGTGAAAGGTAAAAAAAAAAAAAAAATGAGTCACCTTTTCAGTCAAATTTGAGTGGTTATATGTGGCAAGTTCTCTGACCTCTGCTCAGAACAAAAGTATCTCAGAACTATGACAAAAGAGCTATAAAATTGAAGATACTCTTTGATCCAGCAGTGTCTCTACTGGATCTGTATCCCAAAGACATCATAAAAAGGGAGAAAGGACCCACATGTGCAAAAATGCTTATAGAAGCCCTTTTTATAGTGGCAAGGAACTTAAGTGGATGTTGATCAGTTGGGGAATGGCTGAATAAGTTATAGTATAATAATATAATGAAATATTTTTGTTGTATAAGAAATAATCAGCAGGAATGTTTCACAAAAGCCTGGAGAGGCTTATATGAACTGATGCTCAGTGAAGTGGGTAGAAGCAAGAGAACATTGTACACAGCAACAACAAGATTTCATGATGGTCAACTGTGATGGATTTGAATCTTTTCAACAATGAGGTGATTCAGAACTATTGTATTAGATTTGTGATAGAGAGAGCCATATGAATGCAGAGGGAGGACTACAGGGACTGAATGTGGAGCACGACATATTATTTTCATCTTTTTTTGTTTGCTTGTTTGTTTTTGTTTCTTATTTTTTCTCCTTTTGATCTGATTTTTCTTCTGCAGTATGATAAATATGGAAATATATTTAGAAGAATTGCACACGTTTAATATATATTGGATTTCTTGCTGTTTAGGAAAAGGGGGTAAGTGAGGGAAGAAGGGAGAAAAACTTGCAACACAAAGTTTTGCAAGGGTGAATGTTGAAAACTATATTTGCAGGTATTTTGAAAAATACAAAGCTATTATTATAAAGAAAATGCAAAAAACAATTTTAAAAAGTAAAACTATATTTACATGTATGTGACAAAATAAATGCTTTGGGGGGAAATTATCTCAGAAAGGTTATTTTTCTATGATTAAATCACATTTATATCTTTAATGTAATTTCACATTAATCACAGTAAATTTGAGGGGATAAACTGCTGAATTGTCTTACTAGAATAATAAGTAAAATTTGTTAATAAACATTCATAACAGATATGGGTTTCTTTTTCAAATGTATTATCTCTCCTACTTTAGATTTTAGGATAATTCTTGGCTCCTACGATGATTTTTTTTTTTTTTTTTTTGGTTTTTCAGAGTAATTTCTTTCAGATAGGTATTACTTGCTCTTTAAACAGTTTATTAAATTATCCTGTGGGCAATTGAATTGTATTCTGGATGAGGGACTTTCTTTCTTAACAATTTCCTTCAGAGAGGATTCAATTATCTTTTCTGAGATTGAAATATTTAAGATTTTAAATACTTTGTTAATTACTTGCTGAACTTTGCCATCCCAGTTCTACCTTCTTTTGATTCCTTCATGAATATTTTCTTGCACTGGTGAATTCCTCTGGTTTGAGGAAAGACCAAGATCAGTCATACTTAATTCTCCAGACTTTACCACCATGACTTGGCCATGCCCTTACTGACACAGTTCCTTGCTTCATCTAAGGTATTTTCTCCTCTACTTTAAAAAAAAGTCCTCTTTTGTGCTCAATTTGGATGTATTTGTTGATTTTACAAAATATGAAGTTTCTTATTTATTTAATTCCATTTTTTCATATTGTATGAGTAAACATATATTTTTTCCTTTGAGGACCACTTTAGCTGGATTTCTGAAATTTTGGAAGGTCACCTTACCTTTATGATTGTCATTCACAATAATTATTGTTTCTAAGATTTATACTATATATATATATGCCACATGTGTTTTTTTATATATATATATACATATATATATATATATATATAAAATCATTGATTCATGTCTACAGTTGCTTTGAAAATAATGAATTTTTTTATTATCTCTATTAGCATTGTGATCTTTCTAATGAAATATTATGTGGAACTTACATGGAACTTGGAAAGGACTTACATGAACTGATGCAGAGTGAGGTGAGCAGAACCAGAAAAATATTGTACACAAAAACAACAAAACTGTGTAGTAATCAACAATGATAGACTTAGGCCTCCTCAGCAATGCAGTGATCCAATGAAATTCCATTAAACTTCGGATGTAAAATGCTATGCACATCCAGATGGAGATCTATGGAGTCTATATGCAGATTGAAGCATACTGCTTTCACTAATTTTGGGGTTTTTTTCCTTTCTTATAGTTTTTCCTGTTCTGATTTTTCTTTCCCAACATGACTCATATGGAATATATGTAAGAATCATATATAACCTAAAAAATAAAATTTAAAACAAATTGTGATCTATTTAATGTCATAAGATAATTTCAGTTATTGTATTTTTTAATTCACTTGATAGATAATATGTTACTGCCTTTTGTTTTACTAATTTTTTTAATTGATCATTACTTTTTAAGTTTGTTTCTTGTATATATCAGACTACAGAGCTCTGCCTTCTCATACATTTTAACACTTTATTCCATTTTATTTTATTTTCAATGTCATTCATAATTAAATAAAATGAGTTAGATTTATTTTCATCTATACTTCTGTTTAGCAGATTAAAAAAATACTTCATTTTTTAAAATTAATATTTCAATCCTATGATTGGTTTTCCTTATACTACTTCAATACAGTCCTATTTTGGTAGACTTCTCATACTTCTCATGTTTACATGTTGTGATAGAGGATCCACCTGCCAGTGGCTGCTGGAGGTCTAATTCAGACTTGTAGAATGGGTCTTCTTCATGTGAGAGGATGATGATGATGATGATGATACAAAGAGACAGAGAAGCAGTTGCTGTTCTCTGACCTCTCCACTGAGAGGCAGTTGCATTGTCTGACCTCTCTCCTCTTCTCTCTTTCTTCCAATTTATTTCATTCCCAATCCACAACAAAACAAAAGCCCCTTCGCAACTCCTTCAAGTGTTATAATTCATAGTTGTGGCCCCTCTCAGAGAATTGACCTGTCTCTTCACTTAGGCATGGTCCTTAACATTTCCACACTCCATTTTTTTTTTCTAATATGGGTTTTTATTTAAATTATTTGTACTTTAATTATTTAGCTGTTTCTTCCCATTTTTCTTTCTTCTTTTGCTTTTATCATATAAGTAATTTGTTCAAAATTCCTCATCCTCTCTTTTCCAACTAGAATTTCCTTGCTTCGGGTGGAATTAAAATGGTTGAGAAGACACAGCAATCTAACCAATCTTCCCATCATTTCCTTCCAAATTATTTTAACATAATGCATGAAATCAAATTCTGGAATCTCAAACCACTTAGAAGGCTGCAGGAAGTCTGTGACACCAGGTTTGGAAAGTGGAGGAGGAGCATAGGCAATTTACAACACCAGAAATGGACCTGGGAAGTGTTTGTGACAGAAACAGAAGCATTTTCAAGGACTTTCCACCCAGAGACAATAAAGGTTACTAGTTGGAAAGAAACTGAAGGGGATTATTGTATTAGCACTGGGTGCAGGGACTGGAGATTGATTGGCAGCTCCATTCCCCTTACGCCCTTCTGGGTTGCATTTTTTTTGGGGGGGAAGGGAGAAGAATACTAGTGCTGGTGGTTAAAAGGTAGTAGGAACTTTTCCTTGAGAAAGAACAAATTAAAGACCAAGAGAGTATTGACCACACCTCTCCTCAGATTGCATCACACTGCCAATAATGAAAATTTGTACTCCTAGAATAGCTTCTGAAACCAAAAGTTTATTTTCTTAAATTTAGCTCAGTGCTACCCAAAACAAAATAAAATAAAAAAGGTTACTGTAGTGACAGGGAATCAAAACATAAAACACATACCAGCAAAACATTTAGAAAAATTCAAATTGGAAATATTTCAATATGCAGAATAGGCATTATTATAAATTCTGGAGAAACAAAGACTCCCCCCAAAAAATTTAAGAGAGCCTGCCTTAAGGGAGCTCACATTCTATGATAGATATAAAATATACAAATGAAGGTAAATGTAAAATAAATAACAAATCATTCAGAGTAATTTCAAAAGGAAGACAATTTTTATCTGAACACATAATGCTTAAAATATGGCATAAAGCCGTTTCTAAGGCAAACTTCTTAATTTCTAAAAAACTTCTTTTCTATAATAGAGTTAATTTAGAAAAGATTTCTATAGATATATAAATTAAAATTTCTTGGGAAGTAATAAAAATATAGCTATAAATTGAAAAAATTCAAATTGGATGCAAGCTCAACAAAAAATTTGAAAAAACTAAACAAGAGATAAGTGGTAGAAGAAAAAATTGTGAATAAAATAAAAATGAAATAAGGAAGTTATGAAAATATTGGATTTAATATATATTTTAACATGTATAGTATATATTGGATTGCTTGCCATCTAGGGGAAGGAGTGGGGGAAAGGAGGGGAAAATCTGAAACATAAGGCTATGCAAGGATCAATGTTGAAAAATTATCCATATATATGTTTGGGGGGAAAAAAGTTTTAAAATAAAAAAGAAAGTTATGAAAAGAAAATAAGCAGTTTTGATGAGGGCAATACAGCCCCACCCAGGAGAGCATCTGCATTAAAATGTTCCTTTCAGATGCGCACCTTTTGGATGCAAACCTATCCCAAGTATGTCCCTTTCAGATGTAAAACCTATGCACCTTTTGGATGCAAGCCCATCCCAAGTATGTCCCTTTCAGATGTAAAACCAATGCACCTTTTGGATGCAAACCCATCCCAAGTATGTTCCTTTCGGATGCAAAACCCAAATTGTTTTGTTTCTGTATATAAGTAAGCACTGAGAAAATGTCTCTTTGAAATTCTCTGATATTGCCCACTAAGAGAACATCTTAGTGTCTTTCTCTCTTTAATAAAGTGCCTTTTCTTATCACAGTCTTTTGTGTAGTGTTTCTTGCTGCAAACCCGCCCTAGCTTGGTGTTTTGGAGAACTAGGAGTCCAACCCATATTCCTGCCACGTTCCATACCTCATCAGTTTGGTTGGGGAAAAAAAAGAAAGAAAGATAAAACAATACTGAAGAAAATTCCTTAAAAAAACAAATAAATAAACAGAACTAGCCAGAACTGTGAGTTGATTGTATGAAGTTAAAAAAAAAAAAAAGAGTTTGAATAAACAAAACTAACACAGCCAAAATTATAGCCTCATTTCTCAAATATCTTGGGCATTGATTCAAAATTTTAATAATAAGAGCCATTCCTCAATTTATAAATGTTCCAAGGATACAAATAGTCATTTTCCAGAGGAAGAAATCAAATCATCTACAGGTATATGGGGGAAATGCTCTAAAAAGCAACTGAATCTTTATGAATCCATATGGGATTTTCCTGCAAAAGATACTGGAGTGGTTTGTTATTTTCTTCTCATTTAACAGATGAGGAAAATGAGGCAGAGTTATGTGACTTGCCTAGGATCATATAGCCCATAAGTGAAGAAGGGACCTAGAAATTCTAAAAATCCTTGAAGGAGAAAATCTTCAACTCTGCCTCAGTGAAGGACCCTGTCTAAAGGAAACAAGACCAACAATTTCATTCTATTAGCTAGGTGGGGTTGATTCAGTCCAGAGCTAAAAGAATTCCAACCCTATTCAATTAAAGAAACTCATTCAATTCTATTCAAATTCCAGCTCAAACTGAAACCCAGCTTGTAGATGAGCCAACTTGGGACTCCACCTGCTATACCCCTTCAGCTTGTAGCCAAAGTTCCTATTTTAAAAGAGCCAATCTAAAATCCTCTCTTTGCAGAGGTTCTAAACATGCCATGCTATGTCATGCTAAGTTAGGCCATTTTATGCCAAGGAAGCCTCTGCCCACTGGAATAATATTCTTTTCCAGTGTTATCCTCTCTTTACCCTCACCTATTTCCCTAACGAGACTTTATGCCTCTCTGTCAGGATTTCTAACCTTACTTCCCAATCCCTATAATAAACCTCTTTTATCAATCTAAGTTTTCGGGTTTGCAAATTCCTTAAAGAGAATCTCTGTGCTGCCAGAAGGCAGTTCCCCAAAACTCCCTCCCTTTGTACTCATTTCCAAAGGGGTGCAGGGGAGCCAAACCTCTCCATTTGGTTCCCTGAACCCCGAACCTGCCACTAGACCTTATCATTTAACTCTCTGATCACCAGAAACCTTAATCTCATTTTGGTTCCCTGAATCTAGACCTCATCATTTGGTTCTCTACTAAAGGGAACCCCAAAATCTAAACCTCATCAATAATTTGATTTGAATTTATGGAGCTGAATTTTCTTGACTTTATCTACTGTGCCACTTTCTCACTAATATTTAGAGAAATGCAAATTCAAAAATCTCTAAGAAATCTATCAGATTGTCTGAGATGATAGAAAAAGAAAATATTGGAGAGGATATGGAATAATAGGTACCCTGATGTAATGTTGTAGAATTTTGAAATGGTCTAACTATTTGAACAATTTAAACTATGCATAAAAATCTATTAATGCATATCCTTTGACTTAGCAATATGCTAGTAGATTTTTATTATAAAGAGATCAAAAATAAAAAAGGGAAAGGTCCAATATGTGCAAAAATATTTATAGCAGCTTTTTTCATGGTGGCAAAAAAAATGGACATTGAGAAGATGCCTTCAAATTAGAGACTGGGATAACAAGTTGTGTTATATAATTATGATACAATGCTCTGGTTCTATAAAGGACAAAGAGGATGGTTTCAGAAAAACTTGGGAAGACTTATAGGAATTGATACAAAGTAAAGTGAACAGATCATTCTACATTATAGATAATTCTACATAGTAATACTAATATTGTAATGATGATTAATTCTTAAAGACTTAGCTAGTCTGAAAATCAAATTAAAAATCATTAAAAATAAATAAAAATTTAAATCTCTCCCCTGCTTCAACAAATTTCCTTATCACTCTTCTTTTTGCCCATTTTTCACTAGCCTGTTTTCTTGAAGAAAAACTACAGGAATCATCCCTTCAATATTTGCTTGAGGACTTGATAAGGATTATTTCATTCATTCCCTTTGTCCTTCACTTCTCCTTACAATTTTGTTCCACAAAGTATTTTGAATCCTCTGAAGAGATATGGTTCATTATGCTATGATTCTCCTCCTCCCCCTCTGCATTTCAAATATATATTTTAAAGCTTCACAAATTATCTCTTTATGTAATATTTTAAAATATCTTTATGTTTTTTTTTTAGATTGTGGGAGTTTCATTCTCTCCTTCCCTTTCTCTTGATCCCCTCTCCCTTTCTATTTCCCTCACTCCCTTCCTCCTTCTCTCTCTCTGTCTCTGTCTGTCTGTCTGTCTATCTCTCTCTCTCTCTCTCTCTCTCTCTGTAATATTGGAGTTATTGAACTTATGATTTCATCAGTATGGTGGATGGCAGCTATTGGAAATATCCTTTCATTGATGCAAAATGACTTCTAGTTTATAGCAAACAGCTTTCAGTGTTGTTTGGTGGCAATGAGAAGTTAAGTGACAGATATTGATTAGAGAAATTCAATGAACCCACATCTCCATGACTTCATCAAAAACACAGCCTTCCTCCTCTAGATCTATGATTCTTTATCTTATCAATACAGTTTCAATAGCATAAACTTTCATAATGTGACTCTAACAGATAAGTTTTATCCTGAGTACCTCTGAAGGCCACAGGCTGGTTTTGTACCTTAGTAGAAAAAAAGAGAAAAACATATGTACATTTTTAGAGATATATTTAGAATTTTTGGTTGTAACTGACCATTATTTATCTAGCACGTATATACACTTAATGTGTATTATATAAAATTTAGTGGGCATTTTTCCAATTAGAATGGATTTTATTCAAGTTAACATACCACAGTAAGTCCCTTATGAAATCATAGCCATCTCTCAACAGAATATTTTTCTTCAATGTAGTGCACCTAAATGTGCCCTTGAGGAATTTTTCATAAGTGTGGCAAAAAAACACTGATTGTGAATTTATTTTTCTTACAACTTGTATATGTTTTCTTTTTCTTGGAACATCTACCCTTAGCAGATGAGAGATTTAAACAATTCTTTCCGCAATGATCCCAGAGAATCAGAGGTCAAAAGTTTCCAAACAGCAGGAAAAAATCAAAATATATGCAAAAATATACAGAAAGATTGCTATTCTTGAAAGAGCAGAGCTAGAACAGTACAATCCTCATAAAACAAGGAACACATTTACTTCAGAAATTACATTAAGAACAATGTTACAATAATTTCTATAAAATTTACAAACAAAAGCTAAGTCTATATGATTAAAAGTACCAACCAAAATAAAGTGATCACATAAGGCAGTAATAATATAAGGAAGCAAATATATACAATAGAAATTATCCTTATAATTAATTGCTTTGATTAATTTGTATGTATGTTTCTGGGAGCTGAGGGCCAGGAATTTAATTGGTATAGAAGACTCTGGTGATATAGAAAATTCCTCCACTAATACATATTGGCATCTACTTTCTAAGAGCCTTAGAGAATAATTTTGGAATAATTAGAGGTGAAACTATCTACCAGTGTCACGTAGTCAGTACTTATCAGAGGCATCAATGCTGGACTACCAAACTACAAAACCTAATATTAACTATATAGCGATACTCATGTGACTTTCTCTCTTGATCTTTCAAAACTTAATCTCTAATTAAGTTTTAATTTAATTAAATTTAATCTCTAATTAAGTATATCTAATCTCCACATAAAACAGAGAAAAAAATAACTTTTTAAAAAAGATTTGGGGGAAATGGGATATATACCATGTAAAAGATCAACATAGTAATGTCAAATAGTGACATTTTTTTAAGGAGTTTAAAGGAGTCCTTTAGGCTCACCCCTTATTTCTGGGGCAAGAAAAATAACAACTAAGCAGCCCAAATTGTCTTAATTCAGAAGCTAGCCATTTCCACTATTTTAATGTTCTATATTTCACCAGTTCAGCGCAGTATTATATTTACTATCCTAAAAAGGGCATCTCTTTGTGAATAGATTATGATTACAAGATTTCAAAGAAAGAAATTTTGGAATTTAACAAACACAAATTATTTTTAAGGCAATTCTGCATAAATAATGAGGATTTAAGTATTAAAATATGTTTTTTAAGTTTTTCAAACCCTTTCATCCTTGTCCCAAAAGGCCACTCTGTCCTATATCCTGTATTGACTAGTGACAATAACTTTATTCATAAACTACTAATTCATAAATGGGCAATTTGCTACCACAAAGGCAATTAAGAAAGAAATTCTGAATTAGTAGTACCATTAAAATAATCATTATTAAAAAAGAATTTTTTCAAGTTAAAAATATCTAAAGTGTCCTACTACCAATCATGTAATGTTCATATGACTGACAAGAGGGTTTTGCAATTGAAAGTTGTAAAATCATGGGCTCTAGAATCTTTTGGTGATTGACAAAATTTTAATTTGCTACTTAGGACATAATGAAGGAAAATAGATTTCAATTATTTCTATGAGAATTGTCTCATTGAAAAGAGAGTGCTTTAAAGAAGCATAATTCTTTAGGGGCCAAAAAAGCACTCAGATGACATCTCATTATATCTAGAGAGAGTTCTTAGACCTTAGAGTTTGTACTGACAGCAGATGCTTACAAAAACTGACCCCCAAAATGAGTACAGACTACTTTTCCTTGTACTGTGACCTATTATATAAGAGGTGGAAATGCCTTAGAGCTCAGGCAAGGAAAGAGACCTAAAAAAGCTCTGCAGGTTTCAGGCTTAAGGTTTCTGCTTTTGCTGAAAAAGTGTAACACTACATCAGCAACTCAGAGTAAGAGGAATCTGATGAGCATATCCAATCAGAGAAATGACCCCATAGAATTAGAAGGTAAAAAGGTCTTGTCCAAAAGTATATTTTTTTACAGGTTATTCCTGAGCAAACAATAGAAATCAAAACCTCCAGTGCAGAATGGTCAACTGCCCTAGACATGTGCATGTCCTTTGTTCACAGATGTCTGCTTTGTTTTTGCCATAAGCTTTCACATTCTTTTTCCAATAGATACCATATGCATTGGTGAAAGGGTGTCCTACAAGGTACTAATAAGAAATTTTACTATAATTCATTGCCTTCTATTACTGTTTCAAAAGGTAAGTGGAATTCATCTGAATAATGAGAAACATAATGATAGGAAATAAACAACTATAAGCTAACTCTCACCAATGCATGTTTATTCTTTCTTAGTGGTTTCTTTTTATTTTACATAACTCTTTTATAAAGTTATAATAATATAGTTCACCTAAAAAGGTTATCCCAAGGACTGAAAAAGTAAATTGCAATAATGACTATTGCTTCTGGGAACCCTGACCTGCCAAGATGCATAAAGAAAAGGGTGAATGAGCCAATCCAGAGATACATAAGCCAGGTCAAGTTCATGTTTAAACTAAACTCCCATCCTTTGTTGAGTCTGTGATGTTTGTGGCTATAAATACTTCCTCAAATGATGTAGATCATTTTTTAATTCACATTTATCCATCCTATGTGAATACTGCTTGTGTCTTCCTTTTGAATTAGGACTAAAGGAACCACTTGATGATCTATCAGCCATCTTCACAACTGCTACATAACCTCACCTTATTTTTCCAGTCATGTATTTCTCAGATGACACTATTTACACAACTTTTGTTGTGACTTTTGTTTTGCCATCTATTGACATTGAGCTAAATATATATTTACATATACATATATACAAATATAGCCTATGGATAAAAATTTCTCATCAGTAATGTAACTTAGTAAATATAAAAAAGGAAGTTATTTTCTTTGCACCTTTACTGTAATATTGCAAGATGATCTGTCAACGTGGTTATTCTTTACTACAGTGAAGTTTTGAAACCATTTGCGCTTTAATCATCTTTGTGGGTTTTTATCCCTGTCCAATCACTAGTTTTTCTATAAATTTTAATAGAA
The DNA here is from genome assembly GCF_902635505.1 of Sarcophilus harrisii. NCBI lineage: Eukaryota > Metazoa > Chordata > Mammalia > Dasyuromorphia > Dasyuridae > Sarcophilus > Sarcophilus harrisii. The sequence continues at coordinate 45,581,365 of NC_045430.1, forward strand.
AATCTACCCAATATTCTGAAGTTTCGTTTCCTTAAAAAAAATATTGACAAGAAGTAAAGCCCACTGATTTATGTTATGCTTCATTTTGGCTATAATCCCAATCCATCTCTCATCCTAATCTTACATTTATTAAATGCTATTCCTTATAGTAATTATTAGGTACAATTTCATTAGTCATAATATGCTATAATGTGTCTACCCTCATCTGGAAAGCATGCATTGTTCTTTGAGTCAGTCATAATTTTTATGCTCATGTTAATATTAATATATAGTACCTACATAATATTTGAATTGGTCCATTTTTCAATTGTACCTGACTCTTCATTTGGAGTTTTCTTGGCAGAGATACTGGAGTGGTATAGTATTTCCTTCTCCAGATCTTTTTTCCAATGAGGAATTGACATAAACAGGGAGAAGTGACTTCCCCAGGATCCCCAGCTAGTAAATGTCTAAGACTTCATTTAAACTCAGTCTTCTTGAATCCAGGACTAGTACTCTATCCACTAAACCACATAAAGCTTCCCCTTAACAATCAGATGTTAACTCTACTCTCTTTTCCTGATTATTTGTAGAAAACTAAAAATTCTTAATAATCGTAACCCTAAATGTGATTGCATGAAGTTCTTCATTTAAATGAAAAAGAATGGAATAATGAATAAGAAAATAAAATCTGACAAATTTCTATACATGCACTAGCATATATAAAATATACTAATTTAAAAAAAGAATGAAATAAATAACTAATACTTTTGGAAGAATGGATTTGAAAATCTTATGGCATTTTCCGTTTGGAATTTTCAAGTATATATATATATATATATATATATATATATATATATATGTGCAATAATACATTTGCCAAAAAAAAGTAAAATAAATAAAAATAAATAAAATAAAAATAAAAAAGAATAAATTATAGCTGAACATAAAAAATCCTTAATATAAAGCCAACATCAACCTTTAAAACTATAATGCAATGAGTAAACGATAAAGACAATATGAATAATAAAAAAACTAACATTTATTAATCACCCACTATGCCTCAAGATGTATTTCTAGGTTCTAGGGACACAAATACAATGAATGAAAATTTTATTTTAACAAGGAATTTACACTCTGATGTAGAATTAAACTCAGATGAAGTAACATGCTAAATTATGAATGAACCAACAACAAATCACAGTAACAATAAGAAAGTATTTGAAATAGTTTTAGAGAAATGATAAAATATATTGCAATTTCTGAGATGATCCTGAAGCAATGCTCAGAGAAAAAAATTATATTTGATTAACAGAAGAGGAAATGTAATTCTTAATGAACATAAAATAAAAGAAAAAACATACTTGAGATTAAAAGGAAGATATTTTGAAATCAGGAAATATATAAAACTGAAAATAAAAATCTGGGTTTTTCTGACCTCCTTGAGGAGTCAGGGATGGCATGACCACCTGTGTTCTAAAACAAAAGAAAGCGGGAGATGTAATGGGCTGAAGCTCGAGTTGATGCACTGAGGTCCCAAGCACGTGAGGCTAAATAGTAATTGGACCATACTCTATTAATGTATATGCTTGGAGAAAGAATGGCCCCCGCCCACTCTTTGTGCAAGTCCTGATGTGTTGTATAAGAAATGACGATTTTGGTGGGTGGAGGCAGAGGGGCGGAGAGAGGAGCAGAAGAGAAGGCTGGCTGGCTTCTGGTCTGGCTGGCTTCTTGACTCAGCTGCACACATTGCTATTGCGATCCCCCCTTCACCTCTGATCCCCCTTCACCTCTGATCCTTCTTCACCTCTACTGAGAATAAAGATTGAAGATTTTCCCTTAACCTGAATTCCTGACTCCAGCTGATTTTAAAATACGCGGTCATCACAGGTTTTGTTACCGGTTTGAGACTCTATGCTTATTTTGTTCATTTGGAAAAACATTGATTCATTTTTACCTCTTGTTTCCTCTTTGTAAACCTATTCATTGTCTGTCCATGACAAAATTCCCTCTAATGTAGTGGTTACTCAAACAAATATTAAAAAATAAATCTTTGGTGGGAAGTCTGTTCAAATAATCTTTGAAATCTAAATATACATCCAGATTCTCATATTAGACTCATTTAAAACATTAACATAACACATATAATCATTGAGCTTGAGGCCATACCTGTGAAAACTAATTTTTTTTTTTTTTGCTTCTTTTAGCAACATTTGTTTAACTGTTAGAATCCCTGATTTTATAAGATTCTATTATTTTTCCAAGCATTTAAGAAAAGCTTTTTGATTTACAGTTTTTAAAAGTCTCTCTGAAATTATATTTCCAGATGGGAGGATTTTGGCAATCGTTCAATTCCCTGGCAGAGTGGCCATTTGTAATGACAGGTTTTATGTTGAAGCCAATAGTTCCACAATTTCACCCTTCAATTATTTCAAAACTCTGGGTTATATGGCACCTGATTCTAGCAATTTTTCTAAATCTAGCTTGTCAATGAACTCTCGAGCACTCTATTCAATTAACTATCATATTATCAAAAACTTCTAACCTATTTGAAATTGGAAGTGAATGTGTGACTAATATATTCCTTAACAAAGACCAACTTTAAAAAATATGCCCAATTATTTCCATGTCTACATATGGTACATAGATTATATCATAGTACCCATAATAAGAATTATATTACTATAAATTTCCTCCATATCATGTTTGCCTCAATCTTTGGAGCACTTTAGAGTCTTTCTTAAAGGTAGATTTATGTTATAATAGATGGTGATTTCTTGTACTTTTAAAAACTTTTGTAATTATAACATATCATTCATATATAGATGATGATACATCCCATTCCATTCAGTTATTTGACACAACAGAATCTATGTGTCAAAATATAAATATTTGTGTATTTTTTCTCTCAATTATGTTTTCTACTGAATTTTGAAATTCTAAATTTATAAAGAATAACCCAAGCTTTCAGATTTTATATGAATCCTAAAAAACATATTGGAGTAGTTTTTTTTTTTCTTTTTTTCCTTCTTCCTACTTCACCATGATTATCAATGTATTTAATTTTTTAAGACTAGAAGAATGAAAATATTTTCTAATTTATAATTATTTTTTTTTCTTTTTTTTTTCCTTTTTTTATTTTTTTTATTTTTTTATTTAATAGCCTTTTATTTACAGGATTTATACATGGGTAACTTTACAGCATTAACAATTGCCAAACCTCTTGTTCCAATTTTTCACCTCTTACTCCCCCCCACCCCCCTCCCCTAGATGGCAGGATGACCAGTAGATGTTAAATATATTAAAATATAACTTAGATACACAATAAGTATACATGACCAAAACATTATTTTGCTGTACAAAAAGAATCAGACTCTGAATTATTGTACAATTAGCTTGTGAAGGAAATCAAAAATGCAGGTGTGCATAAATATAGGGATTGGGAATTCAATGTAATGGTTTTTAGTCATCTCCCAGAGTTCTTTTTCTGGGTATAGCTAGTTCAGTTCATTACTGCTCCATTAGAAATGATTTGGTTGATCTCGTTGCTGAGGATGGCCAGGTCCATCAGAACTGGTCATCATATAGTATTGTTGTTGAAGTATATAATGATCTCCTGGTCCTGCTCATTTCACTCAGCATCAGTTCGTGTAAGTCTCTCCAGGCCTTTCTGAAATCATCCTGTTGGTCATTTCTTACAGAACAGTAATATTCCATAATTTTCATATACCACAATTTATTCAGCCATTCTCCAACTGATGGACATCCATTCAGTTTCCAGTTTCTAGCCACTACAAAAAGGGCTGCCACAAACATTCGTGCACATACAGGTCCCTTTCCCTTCTTTATAATCTCTTTGGGATATAATCCCAGTAGTAACACTGCTGGATCAAAGGGTATGCACAGTTTGATAACTTTTTGAGCATAGTTCCAAACTACTCTCCAAAATGGTTGGATTCGTTCACAACTCCACCAACAATGCATCAATGTCCCAGTTTTCCCACATCCCCTCCAACAATCATCATTATTTTTTCCTGTCATCTTAGCCAATCTGACAGGTGTGTAGTGGTATCTTAGAGTTGTCTTAATTTGCATTTCTCTGATTAATAATGACTTGGAGCATCTTTTCATATGACTAGAAATAGTTTCAATTTCTTCATCTGAGAATTGTCTGTTCATATCCTTTGACCATTTTTCAATTGGAGAATGGCTTGATTTTTTATAAATTAGAGTTAATTCTCTATATATTTTGGAAATGAGGCCTTTATCAGAACCTTTGACTGTAAAAATATTTTCCCAGTTTATTGCTTCCCTTCTAATCTTGTCTGCATTAGTTTTGTTTGTACAAAAACTTTTCAGTTTGGTATAATCGAAATTTTCTATTTTGTGATCAGTAATGATCTCTAGTTCTGCTTTGGTCATAAAGACCTTCCCCTTCCACAGGTCTGAGAGGTAAACTATCCTATGTTCCTCTAATTTATTAATAATTTCATTCTTTATGCCTAGGTCATGAACCCATTTTGACCTTATCTTGGTGTACGGCGTTAAGTATGGATCAATGCCTAGTTTCTGCCATATTAGTTTCCAATTTTCCCAGCAATTTTTATCAAACAGTAAGTTCTTATCCCAAAAGCTGGGATCTTTGGGTTTGTCAAAGACTAGGTTGCTATATTTGTTGACTGTTTTATCCCTTGAACCTAATCTATTCCACTGATCAACTAATCTATTCCTTAGCCAATACCAAATAGTTTTGGTAACTGCTGCTCTATAATATAATTTTAGATCTGGTACAGCTAAGCCACCATCATTTGATTTTTTTTTCATTAATTCCCTTGAAATTCTTGACCTTTTGTTTTTTTCCATATGAACTTTGTTGTTATTTTTTCTAGGTCATTAAAATAGTTTTTTGGGAGTCTAATTGGTATAGCGCTAAATAAATAGATTAGTTTAGGTAATATTGTCATCTTTATTATAATTTATAATTATTAGTCATTACTATCATCAACTATTTTTAAGATTTGTTTCTCTATGCAATTCTGTGTTTATTTCTGATATTTATATGTACCTTTATTTAAAATAATCCAACCAAAGTGATGCTATAGGCCACACCTTCCTAATTACATGCTAGCTCTGAGTCCTCATATATTCATGCATCCATATCTTTGCATAATATATTATCTTAACTTTTTTCTCTTATATCCCTCCATGTCCCTTCATTTTTGACCTAATTACCCAAGATTTATTCTATTAATATTCCACATCTATGATGCTTCTACATTCTTTTTAAAAAATCAATATATTTTTCCCTTCAATGTCTTTTATTTTTACTTATAACTTAGCATTTTCCACCATGGTTCATTTCTTATCTTTCTTTTCATAATCTTCTTCAATATACACCCACAGGATCACAATTTTTTTCATTAATAAGAGGAAAATAGATTTTATTAACACTTTAAGATAAAAATAAGTGATTTGCAGCTTTGTTTTGTTTTGTTTTGCTTTGTTTTTAGCCAATGTAGATATCTACTAGGGGAAATATCCTTATTGACATTCTTCATAACATGAAACCAGAAGATACTTTAAAAGTTGTAGCTAAATGAAAGTGAGATGAATTAAGCATTCATTAATTCAATAAGCATACATAGTTACATAGAACTCAGTACAAGTCAGACATTTATTCTATGCATTTAGATTGTTGGGTTAGTTTCATCATTTGTGCAAAAATAAAAAATATCATTTCCTAACACTCTTGGCTAACATGTTCTACAGTGCTCATGAGCATCATGGATAAAGTCATAGCATTATAAAGTAGGGACCTTAAAGACCATAAAGTCAACCTCCTCATTTAACAGATGAGAAAAATAAGGCAAGGGAGGTCATATGGTTTATTCAGAGTCACACAAGGAATAAATGAAAAAACCTTGTCATCTTAAACACCAAGTTCATCCTTTTTAGCATACTACATTACCTAATTTAATAAGGTACTAGTATCAGTTGTAGAGGAGAAAGAAGCTTTCCATGAAGAATTCGCAAAGATCGTCTAAATTACATCATGTTTGCCTTGATATATATTGATTTTAATTGAAAAATGGAACATAAAGGTAGACAATGATAAATATATTGAAAAATAAAGTAGGGCCACTAGGGCATAGAGCAGATAGAGTGTCAGATCTGGAGTTAAGTTTTGTTTTGTTTTATTCAAATCTGTCCTCAGTCACTTATAAGCTTTGTAACCCTGGACAAGTCACTGAACCCAGATTGCTTCAGTTTTATTATCTGTAAAATGAGCTAGAAAAGGAAAAAAAAATCACTCTAGTATCTTTGCCAAGAGAACCCCAAATGGAGTTTTGTCTCATGATTCTTCCTGCAATGATGGAAGGAAATAGATTGACTTTTTAAAATCTATTTATTTTTAATTTCTAGACCTGTGAATTAGTAGCAAAGGGAACTCCCAGGGAAGATTTTCTTCTTTCAATTTACGTCAGTATGTGTTCTACAGCATAGCACCTTAGAAAATTTTCTGAGGCACTGAAAGGTTAAATGACTTACTTGCCCATATGTACATAGCTAATGTGCTTTAGAGGTTTTAAACTCAAGTAATTTTCCCTGACTCTGAGGACACTGCTGTCTCCTTTATTCCTTGTTGCCTCTTATCTCTCATTTTAAATGTGGTAAAGAAATGGCTTCAGTCATAGCCTACTATGCTAAGTGAACTGGGCTAAGTGGCCCATCCCACATTACAATAAAAAAAGAAATTCATTATACCTTAAGAGAGGAGAAGCAATTATTTATAGCAGTGCTCATGATAAACATCATGAATAAAAGTCATAGGATTATAAAGTAACATTTTCAAATTTTCAAATTTGAGTAAAAGTTGAAATAAATACCAGATGAGGAAAAAAAAGAAAAATCTGAGGGGAAAATTGCACTAAAAATCATTATAACTTGAACCTAACCGACTTAAATATATAAACTTCAAATTTCCATAACCTTTTAGCTACTTGCTAATTGTTGTTCAGTTGTTGCACTCATATTTGACTCTTGATGACCTCATTTGGGGTTTTCTTGGCAAAGATATTAGAGTGGTTTTACCATTTCCTTCTTCAGTTCATTTTACAGATGAGGAAATTGAGGCAAACAGGGTGAAGGGACTTGCCCAGGATCACACAACTAACAAGCTTCTGAGGCTGCATTGGGACTAATTAATATGAATCTTCATGGTTCCAAACCTCAATCTCTATCTGCTATGCCACCTAGTTGCTCTTTGACAGAATCTAATTGGGAGAATAAAGCAGAATATGTGTAAATGAAATTACAAACATTAAAAGCACTTTACATATACTAGTTGTTTGTTTGTAAAAGAGAGTTTCAGTTATATAATTATTTGCTTAAATTAATCCATTAAAATAATAGGTCACTTGACCCTCACAAAAACTCTGAGAAATAAGTGCTGTTATTATCACTGCTTTATAGTGGAGGAAACTTTCCCAGAATCCCACAGCTAGTAATTATCTGAGGCTTTCAGGTTTTCCTGACTCATGATCCAGCACTCTATGTACTACTCTATTTAGCTGCTCCATGCATAATATCATCCAAATGGCAGGAGTTGTGCCAACTACTTTCATTTCCTTCCAAAGTGGACTAGTAAGCGATCTTTCCATTTAGTTATGGCTTCCTCATGCTTTTTAGTTTTATGTCCTACACAAATGTCATTATTAATATGATTTATTTCCTTAGCAACATGTTGAATCCTTGGTCACTGGGAAAAGAGCTTAATTCTACCATTGTACATACCAACAATTAATACAATGCTACTGGTAGCATAAACCACTGATTTTTACCACTTCTCCATTTTCTGCCAACATCACCACAGAAGGAGGGCACTGCCTAAACTTGAGAAGTATTTCGAAATTTCCTTCTTTCCAATATTTTAAAGAAACAGTAGTAATTGTTGGTTATAAGTATACTATTGTTCATAAGTATAATCAGTTATAAGTATATATAAGTTATAAGTTATAAATATATTTATATATATATTTATTTTATCATTTATCATTATTTATTAAATATTAAAATATTTAATAATAAATTAATAAAATATTAAATTTTATTTATTATATTTATATATTAAATATAAATTTTAATAAATAAAATATTAAATTAAAAATTAATAAAATTAATTAATTATAATATTAAAAATTAAATAATAATTTATTATTTATTAAATTATATATTTATGTATATAAGTTATAAGTATAATAATATTCATTTCTCTCAGAGTCTATCACATTTATATATTGATTACTTTCTTCTTTTTGAGGCTTGTATTTATTTTATTTTTCTTACAAGTATATTAACTTTTCAAATACACATTTCTTTGTGAATCATGTTGGGAGAGAAAAATCAAAACAAAATGGACAAATCATAACAGAAAATAAAAAAAGAACATAACAGATAAAAGTAAACATAGCATGTATTGATTTACATTCAATCTCAATAGTTCTTTTTCTGCAACTGGCTTTTTTTTTTTTTTTTTTTTTTTTTTGCTGAGGTAATTGGGGTTAAGTGACTTGCCCATGGTCACACACCTAGAACATATTAAGTGTCTAAATCCAGATTTGAACTCAGGTCCTCCTGACTTCAGGGCTGATCCTCTATCCACCAGCTGCCCCCAGATGGCATTTTCTATCCAAAGTTTACTAGGAGTGCCTTGGATCACTGAACCACTGGGAAGAATCAAGTCATCCATACTTGATCATTGCACATTCTTGTTGGTATGAACAATGTGTGACCATTGCTTCTGCTTGTTTAACTCAACAAAACATGTAAATTTACATGTTCATGTAAATCTTTCCAGACCTTTCAAAATCAGCTTCTTCATAATGTTTTATAAAGCAATAATAATCCAATACCTTCATGTCCCCACAACTTATTCAACTATTTTTCAATTGATATACATCTATATTTTCCTTTTTTTTTTTATAAAAGAAAAAGACATGCTACAAACATTTTCACACATATGGGTCCTTTTCCCTCCTTTATGATTTCCTTGGGATACAAATAACCCTTTGAGCATAGTTCCAAATTGCTCTCCAGAATTGTTAACCAACAATGCATTAGTATCCCAGTTTTCCTATATTCCCTCCAATATTTATCATTCCCTTTTCCTGTCATCTTAGCCACTCTGAGAGGTATGAGGTGGTACCTAAGAGTTGTTTCAATTTCCATTTCTCTAATCAGTAGTGATTTAGAGTATTTATTCATATTACTATTTATAACTTTAATTTCATCATCTGAAAATTGTCTATTCATATCCTTTGACCATTTATCAACTGGAAATGGTTACTTTCTTCTAAAAGAATGCAATCTCATTGAGAGAAGGAATCATTTTTCTTGTTGTTGTAGTTGTTTTTCTTTATATCATTAGTTATTAAATCTAGGTTCTGGCACACAGTGTTTAATAAAAGATTGTTAATTGTCTAAGAAAAAAATTTAAGAAAAGACTAGACAGGTATAGAATAAAAAGGCAACTTATTATCTGTCAAGTCCAACTCTCTCATTTTGCAGAAGAAAGTTAGACAAGACAATGCAAATAACTTTTCCATAGTCACATAGTGAGTGTCTGTGACAGGGAATTAAGTTTTTCTAACTGCAATTCCAGTGTTCTGTTGAATATAGACATTGTGAGGCATGAAATGTAAGGAGAGGAAAAGCTAGGCAATAATCCATGCAAAAAAACATTCAGGTTTGAGGGATGCATGACAAATTCAATAAGTCAAGAACATGACATGGAAACTAATGAAAAATCAATGGGATTTTAAACAGCATTATGAGATTCATAAAATAGCATAAGGGAAGAAATACAGATAGCATGAGAGAAAGATATTTGGAATATTTAGAAGAAAGGAGGGGAAGCTCATTTTAGGAAAAACATTGACAAGTTGAAATATATCCATATGAAAGTATCTAGGATTATAAGACTGAAGACCATTGTATATGAAATTAATAAATCAAGAAAACTGGAGATAGGGGCAGCTAGATGGCACAATAGATAGAGCACCAGCCCTGAAGTCAGGAGGACCTGAGTTCAATCTGGCCTCAGACTCTTAACACTTTCTAGCTGTGTAACCCTGGGCAAGTCACTTAACCCCAATTGTCTCAGAAAAAAAAAAAATACAACTGGAGATATTTGGTTTTTAGAAGAGAAGGTTTAAAAAGGAATATGAGTTAGCTTCAGATAATTACAGGGTTGTCCCATGCAAGAAGAGATTAGACCTATTGTATTTGACCCCCAAAGTGGTGAAATTAGAGAACGGCAAATTTCTTTTTGCTATTTTTGATGTAAAGCAAAACATTTTGAGCTGTTGAAAAAGTAAATGGAACTTAAAACTATATTATAAAACACCAGTCATCAAAATATTATATACTGGCTAAGAAATAGAATGATAGATCAATGGAATAGACTAGATATGCATGACACAATAATTAAGACCTATAGTAATCTAGTATTTGATAAACTCCCAAACTCTTGCTTTTGGGATACAAACTCACAATTTGACAAAAATTACTGGAAAAACTGGAAAATCATATGTCAGAAACTCGGCATAGACCTACATCTCATAGCCCATACCAAAATAAGATCAAAATGGGTACATGATTTGGGCATAAAGGGTGATACCATAAGCAAATTAGGAGAACAAGGGATAATTTAGCAGATTTTTGGAGAAAGGAGAAATTTATGACCAAAGAAGAAACAGAGAACATTATAAAAGAAAAATTAAAAGGAAAGTATAAAACTAAGGAAAAAAATTTGCAGTCAGTGTTTCTGATAAAGGTCTCATTTCTAAAATATATAAAGAACTGTGTCAAATTTATAAGAATACAAGTCATTCCTCAACTGATAAATGGTGAAAGGATATGAACAGACAATTTTCAGATGACAAAATTAAAGTCATATGAAAAATACTCTAAATCACTATTGATTAGAGAAATGTAAATTAAAACAACTCTGAGGTACCTCCTCATACCTCTCAGATTGTCTAAAATATTCATAAAATATTTTTTTATCTGGAATGATAAATGTTGGAGGGAATGGGAGAAGGGAAACTAATGCATTGTTGATGTAGTTGTGAAATAATCCAGCCAATCTGGAGAGCAATTTGTAACTATGACCAAAGGGCTATCAAATCATGCATATCCTTTGATCCAGCAGTGCCATTACTAGGTTGGTCTGTATCCCAAGGAAATCATAAAATAGAGAAAAAGACCCATATGTGGAAAAATGTTTGTAGCAGCTCTCTTTGTGGGGCAAAGAATTGGAAAATTAATTGGGAAATGGTTGAATAACTTGTGATATATAAAAGCAATAGAATATTATCATTTCATAAAAAATAATAAACAAGCTGATTTTAGAAAAGCCTGGAAAGATTTATATGATCATGAAATTTCTTTGTTTCACTGAGCAAAACAAGCAGAACTAAGAATACAGAGTAATAGCAAGAATGTGCGATGATCAACTACACAACACTTGGTTCTTCTCAGCAGTTCAGTGATCCAAGGCAATTCCTTGGAAAGAAGAGAAGATTGAATGCAAATCAGAACATCCTATATTCACTTCTTTTTTCTGGTTCTTTTCTTTCCCATGATTTTTCCCTTTTATTCTGATTTTTCTCTTCCAAGATGATTCATAAAGCAATGTGTATTAATATATATATATATATATATTTTGCTGAGGCAGTTAGGGTTAAGTGACTTGCCCAGGGCCACACAGTTAGGAAGTGTTAAATTAATCTGAGGTCAAATTTGAATTCAGGTCCTCCTGACTTCAGAGCTGGTACTCTAGTACACGGCACCAACTAGCTTCCCCAATAAATACAATTTAAAGGAAAAAAAGTTAAATGGATTTCCTCAAGAGAAGTTTTCCCACTCAATAGGAATCTTTAAAAAGACAACTTGATTCTCACTTGTCAGGGGTATTTTTAAAAGGATTATTTTTCAATTATTGTTGGGACTAGATGATTCCTGAGGTTGTTTTGTTTGTTTTTCAACCCATATTCTGTGATTCTTTGACCATGGAAAAACTTTTTTTATCCATATGCCATGAGAAAAAAAACTAGTGGCAAAAATATATGGAATTAAGCATATTATTATCATGACTTATATACCAATGCAATTTATTTAAAAGTTTCTAAGCCCCCTAAAACTGCATGTGTTTTGAAACTAATTTTTGGAAAGAATGTATTTTTGAACACAGTGTTTTTGAACACAGTTTTTCCTCATTAAATGCAATCTAAATGTTAATTTATAAGAAGCATAAATCAGTATGAAATGATGTTTTATCTTTTGAAAACATGAAAGAATATTAATATTTTCCTCATTCACACTTTTGAGAACCAGGATTTACATATTCTGATTTGAATATGCTATGGAAGCCATGAGATGCTTGACAAAAGAACTAGAATGAGAATTAAAAACATTTGAGTTCTAAACCTGGAAATATCATTAAATGTCTACGTAGAATTAGGAACTAAATGTGAGATTTAATTGGGATAGGGAAGTCCCAGATAAAGAAACTTTTTTCAATCAATTCAGATAGCCAAGTTAACTGCATATAATTTTAGGAAGTCCTACAGAACCCTGTAAGTTAGATTACTTGTCCCGGGTTAAACAATCAATATGTGTCATAGAGACTTAAATTGAAATCTAACTGGCTTAGGGTGAATATCTATTCACTGCATTAGACTGCAATATATTTGGCCTTAAGTTACTCAACAGGCATTTATTGGGAGTCTATTATATAAAGAGGGGGATTTCTCTTTATGCACAAAAATGTTTGTTACAGCTTTTTTTCTTATGACAAAGAATGGGAAAATGAGTAGATGCCCATTAATTGGGCAATGGCTGAATAAATTATGGTATATGAAAGTAAAGAAATATTATTGTTCTTTTTTTTAAATAGTGAACAGGATAATTTTAGAAAAGCCTAGAAATATTTACATGAACTGATACTGAGTGAATCAAGCAGAAACTGCAAAACATTATGCACAACAGCAAGACTATGTGATGATCAACTATGATAACATTGGTTCTTCTCATCAATTTAGTGATCCAAAGCAATTTTGATAAACTTTGAATGGAAAACATCATCTGTCTCTAAAAAGATAAATATAGGGACTAAATGTGGATCAACACATACTATTTTCACCTTTTCCTGTTGTTGTTTTTTTTCTTTCATGATTTTTTTCTTTTTGCTCTGATTTTTCAACATGATTCATATGGCAATATGTAAAAAAAATAAATGTACATATAAAACCTAAAAAAAAATTAAAAGGAGTTTATTATGTGACAGTCACTATGCTAAGTCTTAGGGAACAAAACAATTGACCTCTCTGTACTCATATTGCAAGGTTACTGTGATGATGGAATGAAGTAAAATTCATAAAAAGTGATTAAAATTGGTCCTTCTTATTCTATCTCCTTTTCCCCCTCTTCTTCCCCTCTCTAGATCTCTATGTTCCCATCTGAAAAATGAAAGTTGGACTAGATCGTCTTCAATGTTTCTTCCAAATCTCTATAAGTCTGCTAATACTAGCAGACTTAGGACAGAGACTTTAAAAAATAAAGTTTTTGAAGCAAGTTTCACTTAAAGTTATTATTTTATTATATAAAGTTATTTTTATTATATAAATATTTAAATTTTATTATATAAATAATTAAATATGAAATACTGCAGACACAATAATTTCAATAGAAATAAACTGAATATTTTAGAAACACTTTGAGACAATGAGCAAAGATTTCAACTACCCAATTTCTAACTCAGTTTAAGCATAAACATTTATTCTTAAAGAAAAGCAGAACAATGCTTCATTAGGCTTTCAGTTTCAACATGAGTTAACTTAGTCTGAGGGCAAAATGCTCAACTGCTGATGTTCTGAAAATGTGTATTATTAGTGTTAGATAAATTATTATTAGTATTCCTATTGTTGTTTCAACAGTAGGGAAAAAATATTCTTACCAGCAGATAAGCCATAATTACAATATACTTAATATAGGTCAGGCTTTGTTTATGATCTTTTCTGATATCTTCCAGGATTTTATGATGTCCCAATTCTCACCTACCACCTAAATTTATTTTGCAAATTCTTTGTTTCTACTTAGGAGCATATGTTATTATTCCATTAGTCCAAAAGTTCCTTGAAAACAGAAATTATTTGGATTTTTGTCTTTGTATTCTCATTATTTAGCATAGTCCCTACTGCATAGTATGTTTTTGTTTTGCAAACTCCTTTTTATCATAAATTAACTATTGTAACATAACATAACATAATATAACATAAAAATCTAACAAATTTTTACATTTTCTCAATTGATAGAAATTTCCCCCTTATACCAATAAATGAATGGACATGTAACTTCATCAATACAAGAAATATTTATAATATTGTATATTGTAACTCACTGATTCAGAGAAGTACTAGAACCAACTTCAATTGCTTCATGAGTAGAGGCAGTAGTTAAAATTTCAGAAGATTTATACCTCAGAAATAAGCAAATATACAAATATACAAAAGAGCTTGTTTGCTTATTTGTTGTTTGTTTACACTTAAGAAAGTCCTAAAAGTATGTTAATGATATAGATTAATTTAAACATATATCATGTAGGCAAAGCCAAGATGGCATAATAGAGACATCGACCCAGTCAAACTCTCCCAATATTCCTCTCCAAACAACTTTAAAATAATGTCACAAAGCTAATTTTGAAGTGTCAAGAGTCAACAAAAGGCCACAATTAGATTATCCAAGATAAATTATCCACAAACTAGAAAGTCAGAAGAAAAGATATGAGGCAATAAATTGGGGGCAACCTAGAACATCAGTAGTGATAGCACCAGCAGTGAGCTTTTGAGGCTGCCACAATGTCAGCAGCAATTTTAAAAGTTCTCAGCCCAGAAATGATAAGGGAATTGGAAAACTGATTAGGAAGAGTTGTCACTGAGCACAACAGGTGCTTTTTGGCATTTCTATTACCCATATGCCAATATAGATCACATACAGAATCTGATGCTTGGAATTGTATCTTCTCCAAACCCAGAACAGAGATCAATTTTAATATATTTAATATAGAGTTCAAAGTCAAGAAATAGGTTAGAAAAATGAGCAAACAAGAAGAATAAAGAAATATTGACCAAAAAAGATAATGATAGGGAAGATCAAGACGCAAACTTAGAAGATGACAACAATGTGAAAAAAAATTAAAATCAAAGCCTCAGAGGGAAAAAAATAAAGTATTCACAATCCCAACAAAAAAATCCCAAAAGATTTTTTAAAAAAGAGAGAAGAGTGAAAGAGGAAAAGTTGGGAAAAGAAATCAGCGTTAAGAAGAAAATTATGAAAAGAGAATTAATAGCTCAATAAAAAAAGTATAAAAAATACAGAAGAAAATTGAACCTAACTCTCATTAGAATTGGTTCAAAGAGAAAAGGAAAGATTGAAGGGAGAAAGCCAAGGAAGGAAAGGAAGAAAAAAAAGAAAGAAACAGAAGGGAAAGCAAAGATTTAAATGAGCAAAATACAATTTTAAAGTCACTTTTCTAGCAAGATTACTCCCATGCATATGTGAAGATTTTGCAAGACTTTACAATAGATGATGCAACTGTGAAGATCATAATCTTCTAAGTAGTGGCATTAGGTAAAGCATTAAATAAAACAAAAAATGTTTACCAGAGATTTTTGAATATTCATATCCATGAGTAGCTATGCTTTGGGAAGACTGAACTTTATTTTGATTTAGAATATTCATATTTAAATCCCGAATTTTATAAAAGCTATCAGTGTGACATTGGAGAAATCATTTGCCATCTTGTTTTAAAGTCTTTGATCTTCAACAAATTATATTCCCCTGGAAAAACTACTTCAACTCTCCAGGGTCAGTAGTTTGTTTTTCTTTTTAATCTGTAAAATGGGAGCAGGGGAATAGATCAGCTGATGTCTGAAGTCCCTAAAAAGCTCTAATTCTATGTCATCTGAGTCTTCTTAGCAGAATCAGAGGGCCTGGGTTTTAAATCTAGTTCTGCTGTTTAATGCCTCTATGAACTTAGACAAGTTCTGTACATTTCAGTTTCTCATCAGTAAAAATGAAGTTGTAGTAAATGGTTTCTAAAATCCTTTCTAGCAACAAAAATATTACCCTAGGAATTCTAAAGTCCCTTTTAGCTCTTAATCCTGTGATTCTATTGAAAAAAGTAGGACTCCATCAAAACGATTAATCACACTCACCCCAAATTAATTGACTAATAAGATATTCTAGTCTTTTATCATGTGAAGACATTAAATGAAGGAAGCAACTAACTAATCAAAGGCATTAAACTAGGAGCAAAACATTTTTATTCTAGTTTAATCTAAGATGTGAAATCAAGTGAATGAAATTAAATGATGTTGTTTAGTAACTGTATTTTCTTGGTTTAGGAAACAGTCATTTCTGGAACACTTATATGAACTAGGTATCCAGTTCATAACCAGAGCATTAGATAATGAATGTACTCAGTTGTGATAATAATTCTAGCCAAATTGAGAAAAAGGAATTTCTTGGGATTTGAGTGAAGAACCTTCTTCTTTCCCTTACTTTAAATAAAAGAAGGATCTGTAAATTTTGAAAGATCAAAAGATTCTGGTCTCTCCATGGCTGTCTTGGCAGTGTCACAAGAAACACAGTGGCTTATGGAAGTTTCTAAGCAGGAGCTAAAGGCAAACTAGATACACAAAGGAATGGCGACTTTATAGCTCTACAAGGATGTCAGCCAAAAACTCTAACAGTCTTAAAAGAAACTTAATTGGTCCTCTCCATAAGGAGAAAAGTCATCTAGTAACTATGAACTATTAGTTATTGTTTGCACATGAGCAATTAAGTTTGACTTTATGTGTAATTATGGGAAAGAATGTCCTAAATTTGGGGTGGGGTAGGGAAGGGATGGGAAGGGTGGGAGTTTTATGCTAAATATTTTTCCTATAACAACTTAGAAAATATCCCTAAATAAAATCTAATGAAATCTGGCTAACTAATTGATAATAATCGATACTTGATGGGGAAACATTTTAGTCATAATATTAAAAAAACTACCTCTTGACTCTAAGAAAAAAAAAAAGGAGCTTCCAACCTGCCAGTGCAAATGGAAATTTCAAATTTTATCGCCAGAACATGTGCTACAGTAGTACAAGCTTAAAAAAAAAAAAAAAAAAAAAAAAAAGTAAAATTTTCTATTAACAGAGGAGGAGATTCTACAATGTTGTTTTTCAATGACATTAGGTGAATTGCATCATACTCCTAGAAGGTTATAAAAGTTTTAAATGGTGTTCATATTTAATCAAAAGAAATTGGCTCAGGAATGCATGCTATAAAAACAAAGTTGAGGGGGGAAAATCATATTGTACAGATTATGACATGCAGGTAGTTAATACCCTGAATATATTAATCACAACAGAGATCTAAGATAGCTGCAGCAGTTGGGCAATAAAGTAAGAACATAATTTAATACAAGGAAGAGATTGGATTAGTTTCAAGAATCTGTGTTATTATTTCAATGATATCAAACTGCTTGATGCCACAAAAGTTCACCTTTATAATACCAATATTCTTTAAAAGGAAAATAAAAGAGAATGTTTTAGAGCTCAGGATTGAAGTCAGGGAAAAATCGGTTCAAATTCTGCCTTTGACAAGTGAGTGACTACGGACAAAATACTTACCCATGTTAAGTCTCAGACAGCTTATTAAAAACTACAAATGAGTGGCAACATCCATGAGTAGATGTAGTTAATAAACTAGGTTTAGCATACTTAAAAATCATGGAGACTAATGTTTTCTTCCAGTGATTATATCTGGCAGTGAATCATGAATTTTAGAATTGCAGGCAACATAAAGGGCAATGAAAAGATATGTGATGGGCATAAGCAGGCTGTAGCATATTACCAACAATGAATTGCTTTAAAGTGTTATAAAATATACCATGTACAGTGAGTACCTTGGAACAGGAGGTGAGCCATCCAAATAACTGGTGTTAAGGCTTACAGAGGGACCACCTGAAAATTTCAAATTGCATCCAATAATTTTTAATGGTAGTTTAAAATTGGAATTCATAATTTTCCTTCCATGCAAGACACCAGGGAACTATGTTCCAATATAACAACAATATTCATATTTTTTGTTATGTGATATTCTAAATGTTCTCTATTAAAATCATATTAGATGGAAAATGATCCATTCTAAGAAGATTTTTTGATTTGTTTCTGAAGAGAACTCAATACAATACAATACAAACTGTAATCAATAATTTAGCATTTATGCCTCAGTTTACTTTCTAAGAAAACAGTCTGATAAAAAAAAAACCAAGTACAATAAATGAATGTAAGATGTAGTAAATTAGCCAGTTGCTGTTATGAACCCAAAGAAGAGAATATTCCCTATGAGAATAAAAAGTATTAAATGCTACTCCAAGAGAGGCAAATTGCCCCTTATAATAATTTACCAAATGGAATCCAAATGACTTCTTTTCCTCAATTCACTCTACGCCCTGAGAGTATTATTTTCCTAATTCAGTACCTATCAGTTCTGAACCTATCAGTCTCATTTCCTAACTGATGACACTGAAGTTACCATAAGCTCAAGAAAAATTTTCTTAAATTTATCCTGGGATATTAGAATTCACATATTGTAGAAAAAGCACATTTAGATTAAAATATCCTGGCTCCATCATTTAATATCTCAGTGACTTGAACAATTCACTTAACCTCTTTTACTTTCCTCACTGTGAAATTTTATAATGATTCTCATTTTAGCTAACAAATAAAATATTGTGAAGAAAAAATTTTAAAATCTTAAAGTGTTCTATGAGGTATTATTTTTATTCTTTAATATGCAGGAAAATATAAAGAAAATGACTGAATCACATTATCTACTGGGCCATATTACCTCTCCAATCATTTCCTAGGTGTTATGTAGGTATGTAAATGAGTTATCTGAATTTTTCAATCAATAGGAATTGTTCTATATATTATAAATATAAAGGCAGAAATTAAATGTTGTTTTCAGAAAAACTCAAAGTTGTGTATAGTCATGCTTGTCTTTTAAGCCATATATGCTTGTCTTTTAAGCCATCAATGACACTATTATGTCTGTACCCTAAAGTTATCAAAAGAAAAAATAATTTATGAATACAAAGATTTTTATAGTAGCTCTTTTTAGAGTGGCAAAGAATTGGGAATTGATGGGATGCTCATCAATTGGGGAATGGCTGAATAAGTTCTGGCATATGATCGTGGAGAAGTACTGTCTTACTATAAGAAATTACCAGAGTTGTAGTTTCAGGAAGGAAAAAAAAAGTAAACAATAACAACAAAAAGCCAACAAACAAACAAACAAAAAACATGGCAAGACATATATAAAAATTATACAAAATGAAATGAGAGAACCAAAAAATTATTGTTCACAATAAAAATCATATTGTAATGATGATCAAATGTAAAGACTTGGCTACCTGATCAATATAATGACCCAAGGCAGTTTCAAGGGATTCATGATGAAAAAATTGCTTTCACTTCCAGAGATAGAATTGATGAATTCTAACTGTAAATTGAAGAATACTTTTTTTCTACTTTCTTTCTTTTGCTGTTTTTTTTTTTTTTTACAATATAGATAAGATGGACATAGGCTTTGCATAATTTTGCACATATAATCGATATCATTCCACTTGTCTTTTGAGTGGGTATGAGAGTGGTGGGAGAGAGGGAGAGCAATTTAGAACTCAAAATATAAAAGGAAAAGAATGTTTGAAAGAAATATTATTTTTTAAATGAGCTGCAAGGTTTTAAGGCTTTCCAAATTTGAAATGAGAATGTGAGTCTTCTATATGTGCCCATTTCAAACTTTAATATGCCAGGATCATTTTTTAAAAAAAAATGTGCATTCCCTTCCTTCTCTTAAAAATCAGCTAAAATTAAATTTTCCTCAGGAAGCTCTTTTTAACCCCTCTGTTTTTAATTCTGTATATAGCTTGTTTGTACATATTTATTTCCTTATATTTCCCCATGAATTTGCTACATCCTAAAGACAGAAACTGAATCTTTTTGTATCTCCAACATTTAGCATAATCCCTGGCACATAGTAGGCCCTTAATAAATATTTACTGACTGATTAATAGCCTAAATCTGTTTTTTGCAGTTTCTACTCATAGTTCCTACAATTGAATGCAAGGGCAAAACAGAATAATTCTAATCTATTTTTCATATAGTTTAACCTTAGATACTTGAAAATAGTTTTGTGCCTCAACCTACCATATAAACATACTCAAAGTTTTCTTTTCTCTAACTTGAACTAGTTCTTTTAAATGATCCTCAGATGGCATGGATCAGATGCAATGTACCATCCCCATTGTCCTCTACTGGACATTCTACAACTTGTCAATAGCTTTTGTAAAATGTAAAATCTAGAATTGAACACAACTTTTTCATTTGTGATCTGACCAGAGTTTAACAGAACTATATCATTTTTTAATCTATGGATTCTATTTTTTTGGTAACATAGCCCAAGTTCCTATTATCTTGTGAGGTTATTGAATTAAAAATTTTCACACAAGTTGAGTTGGTAGTTGACAAAAATTGCCAGATTATTTCCAGGAAACAAAACAAAACAAAACAAAAACCTCTTCTCTAACCAAGCTTTCACTTACCTGATACTTGTGTGCCTATCAGAGAACAGACAGAGCTTAATGAAAGTTATAAATGACATATAGGTCATAGATCAAAGGAACATAGAATTAGAGTTAAAATAATATAGTTCTTAGGAGCAATCTGATTGTTCTCTCTCCCACTCAATTTACAGATTAGTTAGTCAGTCAATAAATATTAATTAACCATTTGCCATGTTTTGGACACTATGTGAAGCACTAGAGTTACAAAGTGAAGTAAAAACTTGTATAAAAATAACTATGCACAACATAGCTATATATTCAGTACAAATCAAAACAAATGAACAAAGGGAAGTCACCAAAATTAAAGGTGTTTAGGAAAGTCTGTCAGTAGAAGGTGGGATTTTATTTAGGTTTAGAGCAGGAAGGAGACCATTCCAGAAATGGGAATAGTACAAATACTGGAATTCAGGAGATATACTTGAGCAAAGAAGAAATTCATTTACCTGCTTCAGTTTTGCTGAATTTGCCTAAAAAGATACTCAGAATCTCCTGCTGCTACCAGATGTTTCTATTTTTTAAGCTAACAGCAAGTTTATGGACATATCATTTTTTCCCCTAGAGAGGAAATGCCAGTGCAGATCAGATATAGAAACAGATGAATTAAATCCCATTACTTTTACCTGCTCCAGAGCCTAAGGTCCCAGCTCTAGCCCTATGGGTCTTGCATAACTGACAGGAACACTAGAGCTGATGACTATGTAAAAAATGAGTATTCAAGATCTTTCCATTAAATCTTCCAAGAATAGTACTTCAACCAAAGCAGGAGTTGGCACATTTGTTCTTTGGTGGGTTAGCACTTAGTAAATGGCTTTTTTGGGGGAAAAAAAAAAAAACTGGAGTGTGCATTAAAATGCACCTGGTTTCACATTTCTTTCTGAGCTGGTGTTCTGAAAGGAAGACATTTGGATGAACCTAACATTGTCAGGAAGAATCCTGCCTTTCAGTTCTGTACAACACAAGCAAAATCAATTGTTTGGTCTAAAAGAACTTTTTGAATTTTATGGCTTGTTTGACTCAGACATGAATACCAAACTAAGTGGTTAGAAAGTCATACGGACAAATACACAATCCTGTCATTTATAATTTTTTTTCAATTGCATGACAACCTCCTCTCAAATCACAGTTCATCAACATGTGTTACTTTGTAAAATGTCAGAATATTGTCAAAATCCTTTACAAGAGGACTAAGGAATTTAAATGGGGTCCTTCTATTTCCCAATAGAGTTTGCTCAGTCATGACATTTAGTGAATATATGTATACTTGGATGAGGGAGGAGGTGCACCCTCTGCCCATTTATCAAATGTTAACATTTCTGAGAATCATCATTTACAGAAAAATAAATTGTCATTATTTTAAGGTCAGTTGGGAGAGAACTTAAAAGGTGGATTCTCTAGAATTGTCTTTTTAAAAATGTGAGTAAATAAGTAAATAAAATCTGACCAGCTGCTATAAAAGACAGGATCTATAAACTTGACCTTCAGGAAAGCTGTAACCAATTTTATTCCAAGATTTGGTGGCACATGTGGGAATTTGAGTAAAGTGTCATTAAATTTTAATGTTCCATAGAATCAATGAATTCCAGAGTTGTAAGTGACCTTAAAACCTATCTAATCTAATTCTCAACTGAAGCGTGACTCTCCTTTTGATAGTTCCTCACAGGTGGTCATCTAAGTTTACTGATCCTTTCCATTCCTAACTTTTGTTCCCATCCATTTGAGAGTAGACTTGATTGTTAGAAAATGCTTTGTGTAACTTTCTAGTTAGCTTTCACCAAGGGAATTGTACATATAAACATTGAGGAATAAAGTCAGGAATGTTTTGGGAATCACAAAGAACTGGATTCAAAACCTGCCATTCCCTCTTGCTATCTATGTGGTCCTGAATAATTAAATTTTCTTATCCATATGAATAAATCCTAAGGAATTTTCAACTAAGTCATAGAAAGGTTACAAACTACAGTGATTGAGTGAGTTTCCACAATGGGACATCCAAACCTTGTAAAAATCACAAATCATAGATCTGGAAAGGAATTTTGAATTTATCTAATCTAACCATCTCATTTTACAGAGGATAAAATTGACCAAGGATGTGAAACATCTTTAAAAAGAAGAACGCAGATTTATTCAAGTTTTCCTACTCTAAATCTATCATTCTCTCCACTGAATCACTTTATTTTCCATGTGCATGTGCATGCACACACATGTACACATATGTTCATTAAAAGGAATATTTGTTTTTATGGATCAATTCACTTCTAAAGTTGCTATACTTGTGAAAAGCATATGCTTTTTAGTAAAACTTCCTCAGCATCAAAGCAATTGATACCCCAATTACAGACATTTAGCAATAGATGAACTTCAGAAGGGAAACACATTATATTCATGCACTTGAACTGATTAATAATTATTGAGAAAAGAAGAAATCCTATTAAATATGCAAAAATTATTTCTAAAAAGAAATTAAATGGATGTTGGCTCTGTAAATTTTTTCCCATTAAAATACTAGTCCAACTAGTTTCCTAGATATAATTTGACTTTTTTTAAATTGACAATCAGGACCCATTCCCCTAGGTAATGCCCATTTAGTATGTGCTGTGGGAAACATATAATCCTCCAAGGCATTACAAATGAAAATTTTATTCATCAATACTGAATATTTACCACACAATCAACCAGACACCTTGTATAATGGAGAAAAGTCAATTACAACTAGAATAGAACTGTAGTAGCAGGGAAAAAAATGGAAGTTTCTTCCTGGAATAAACAAAAATATAAAAATATCCTGTTTTTACTTTTCAATTGATGCTTATATGAAATGACTCATTAAGAGAACTAAAATCTTGTGGAACCAATCCCTAGGATCTTACAGAGTTCCTTCTTGTCCTTCCAGTTATTGTTATTTGGTTGTTTTCCCCTCATTGAGGGATAAGAGGCCCTTCTAGTCTACAAATTTTTATATAATTCTAGGCTTATTTAGCAAAAGATGACATGCCCACCTAAACAAGTTAGTCATATCTGCCCAAAATTAGATGAAGAGAATACATATGATTTATTCAAAATCATGTCTTGCAATAGTCCAAACTGAATTCAATTTAATAATCATTATCAGCAATACATCATTATTTAATAATCATTAATTAATTACAGCAAATAAATAATTATTCATTAATTACATCCTACATGTAAGGTAAGTAAACATATACTATAGTGCTGATGTCCTCCATATGCTCAAATCTAGTGAGGCATCTCATTCAATTTAATTCCATATAATACCCATTAAGCATCTACTCTGTGCCAGTAACTGTTGTATGTATTAGGAATTCGAAGTCAAAAATAAAGGACCCTGACCTCAAGGAGTTTATATTTTACTAGGAGATAACATTCTTAATAAAGAGTAAGTTACAGAACAGTTGTGATTTTTATTGTAAAAAGTGATTAACCACAACATTGAAATAAGTTTTTAAAACACAATCTCAGAGCTGAAAGGTATAATAGTTGGTACCTGGTACAGTCTGAAATTCAATAAGAATACCATCGGTAATATACTTGACATACCATCAAGTAGGTTTGCTCAAAATCCTCCAGCAAGAGAAGTGTGGGAGAAGGGGTGGAGATTAGGAGAGGTGGAATCACTTCCTCACCAGCTTAATTTGCCTATGAATCACTGAAAGTTTGTCTTGGAAATAAATTGAAATCTGAAATCTGTTCTTTTCTCCCCACACATCCCAATAGTGACACAGCCTTGAAAATAGTGGAATATGTTAAAATACTATGAAGTTGAAAAGAATATAAATATATGACACAGTCACTATTTTAAATTGTAAAGAAATTATAATTTAACAAGGAAGCAAAGAAATAGACATTAAAAATTTGAATAAAAGACTTAATATGATGTGGTAAATGGAAAAGAAAGACACATAATTGCTCAAAATGTCTGTCTTGTCCATTTACACAGAAAAACCAAATAGATGAAGCACATCTATTATCTATATTTTAACACACCTTTGAATATATATCCAATTAAATTAGTATGTATTTAGGGGGAAATATGGAAATATTTCAGTGGAATATAGAAAAATCTAAGTCCATATTTGAAAAGGAGGAGGAAACTGTATTGCTTTTAAGAAATCACAGAACTCATTTACTGAACCTAGGTTTTGCATGAAAGTAAAAGCATATCTTTTCAATACTAACATTAAACTGGTGTTACTATGTCACATCAAGATGTGAGATGGCCTTGTATATAAATAATTAAAGAGTGTTGAAAGAAGACAATGAAAAGGGTAATGCTTAATGGAAACAGGTACAAAGTATTAGAGGAGTTTGAAGAAAAATAGCAGTGATTGATGACACCAAAAACTATAAAACAGAAAGAGAAGATGGCCTGGTCAAATGACAAAACCAAGGAATGACAGGTAGCTAGTGTTCTACTAGAATCCTTAGGATGTTAGAAAAAAATTTAAAATAAAAATGACAACTGTATTCTAAGTGGAACTTCTTTGAGAAAATACCAATAATAATCATATTGATTTGGATGGTACAGATAGATTGTGATTTGTTACATTAATTGGAATGTCAGATTGATGTCCACAGAATGGGTAGTCTGTGCGGATATTTTTTGCCTTTTGTATTCCATTAAGAGAAGGAGTTATTGGGAATGCATCCTAAGATTTGCTTTTATGCAACCAACCCATGTTCTATGCATATCTATACTCTTACCCAAATCACAATAATCTCTCTATGACTCTATTAAATCATATATTCTCTCTAAGTCATTTTAAATGACTATACAAACTGTATATTACTTTTTGATTTATGATGCCTCAAAAGTAACATTTTAAAATCAATTAATAACTGAACATTGCCCATATATCATGTGTTTGTTTTCAAGGGAAATTAGCTCTTTTTCAAAAAAAAAAAGATATGAGAAATTAAAATAGTATATTCTAAGATTTCATTAATCAAGCTGTGATGTTGCAAAGAAAAGGAAATAAACTTAACAGAGAACAAGGATGTCAAAAAGAAATTCTTATTCAGAGAATGATACAAGGCAAAAATTTGAATGTAAATAAAAAACTAGAGAAGTTGACAAAAAAATGTGGACATGACATTGTGTTTGCTTATACACATAAAGTAAAAAGTTGTTATAACTTTTATTTTCTTTTAAATTTTAATGTTTTCATTTAAAGTTAAACTCCAGATTTTTACCTTCTCTCTCTCCATCTTCCGAATTCTTCCTGAGACTATTAACAATCAAATGTAGTTTATGCATGTGCAATTATGTAAAACATTTCCATATTAGTCATTTTGTAGAAAAATTGAATTAAAAGGAAAAAATAAGTAAAAGAAAATGAAAAATAGCATGCTTCAGTCTATATTAAAACAATATCACTTTTTTTCTCTGAAAGTGATATTGCCTTGGAACATTGTTTCGCTGAGACTAGGTAAATCATTCTCAAGTCTTCATTGAACAACATTGTGGTTACTATATACAATGTTCTTTTGGTTCTGCTCACTTGGCTATGCATCAATCCATGTAAGTCTTTCCAGGTTTTTCTGAGATCATATTGTTTGTCATTTCTCATAGCACAATAATATTCTACTACAATCACATGCCACAGCTTGTTTAGCCATTCTCCAAATGAAGTTCCTGTGGATTTCCAGTTTTTAACCACCACAAAAATTGCTGCTGACAAAAAATTTATAAACATTTTTTTATCCGAATTATGGTCCTAGCTTCTACTTTCTTATATATCTTAGTGGTATCAACTTGACATGTTAATATTGTTTTTTTTTCTATTCAGCTAGAAAGAAAAGTAGTATATATATTCAATTTCATGTAGTGAAACAGTGTATGTGCAATTTATGGCTAGCAGTTACTTTAGATGCTTTTTGGGATGAAAGATTTTTGCTTCTATAGACACTCGGTTTAGAATGTTTGAATAGAAGGAAGCTTGGGCTTTGATAGAAGAGTCAAAATCTCATTCTGCAACTTAATACTATAAGAATCGGGCAATTACTTTGTTTGGGCTTCAGTTTCCTCCTCTTTAAAGTTCTTTCTATCTTTCCATGCTATGAAACAAAACTTACATAAAGTTCTTAAAATACTTCACTTCAAAAAAAAAAAAGAATATCAATATGGCACTTTTGTAAATCTGTATTAAAGAAGGTTTTTTTTTTAATATACAATCCCAATACATGCAGAGATTTTCAAACCATCTAAGACTAATTGCCCATTTTGAATGAACACTTTCAAATTACCAAGATGATTCAAAAACATTTTTTAAAAATGTTTTTAAAAAAAAACCTTTATTCTCGTGGCAGTATTTTCTCTTTTTTGTTTCATACAAGAGTTTTAAGGCTTTTGATTATCATTCTTAAAAATACATACTGAAGATACATTTTATTGTTTTCCAAGATAGAAATGGTATTTTGGAATTTGAGTGTCTGATAGAAAGGACAACATTTCTGCTATTTTTTTATATCTGGGAAAGGGGAAAATTTTGTTTTTTTTTCTTATTGTTTACAACTGTTTGTATTGTCCTGAAAAAGAACAGGAGCAAAAGAAATCAAAACCCTAACTCTTTCTTCTAATCCCTAGAGCAATACCTTCTGACCCTTAAATAATCCAACATGGGTTTTTGTATGTACATCGATTTTACAGAGCTGACTCAAAACTGCCAACTAAAGTTATAGAGTGAGGAGTAAGGCCATAGGGATCATTCTGGCTATTCTTGGAATGCAACTAAGAATCTAAGAGAAAAGATCAGGAAGGAGAAAACCTTTTTACTCCAAAGGCCAAGCGTATTTATGATTGAAATGAAAGATGCCATTCAATTACCATAAACCTATGATGCCATTATGAGAATCCACATCTAGATTTTCATCTCTACAGATAGTGCCACCAATCTAGTTAAGGTCTTTATCACCCCTTGCCTACAGTATTAGAATAACATACTAATTGGTTTGCCTGCTTCCAGTTTTTCTCCTTTCCAAATTTAACCTCCACACAATTGTAAAGTAGGTATCTCTATAGGGAGGTCTTGGGAGACAGGGAGAGGAAAAAATTAGAACACAAAGTTTTGCAAAAGTAAATTTTAAAAACTATCTTTGCATGTATTTGGAAAAAATAAAATATTATTGAGGAAAAAATAGAGTAGGTATCCTTAAAGCCCACAAACCAACATATTATTCTTTGCTCAAGAAGTTTCAGTAACTCTCTATTCCTTTTAGAGTAAAGTACAAACTACTGATTGACATTTAAAGCCCTTAAAGCCTTTAGACTTAGGGATTTCACTCCTCTACTTACCCTGTGTTCCAGACAAAATAGAATGCTTTCTGTTCTTCAAAAATAATGTCTTATCTCTCAACTTTGAGTCATTAATCAGGCAGTTGCCCATTCCTGGAATAATTTCCTCCCTCCCCTTAACATCTTGTAATTCCTACTTAATTCAAGGCTCAGTTAAGTGTCATTTCCTTAGGAAAGCCATTCCTGAATCTGTCTGTAGTTACTGCTCTTCTCTCTCTTTTTATAATTACTTTGTAGTTCCCTTATGTTTCTTTTGCTTTCAATTATTTGTTCCCATGGTATTTTTCTCTAATAGAATTTAAACTGTTTAGAAAAATTAAGTTATATAGGCAGGCAGGTGGTACAATAAATAGAGTACTGGGCCTGGAGTCAGGAAGACTAAATTAAATTCAAATCCAGCCTTAGACACTTATTAACACTGTAACACTGAGAAAGTTGCTTAACTTCTGTCTGCCTCAGTCTGCTCACCCTTAAAATGGGGATAATAATGGCATCTACCTCTCAGAGTTGCTGTGAGAATCAAAGAAAATAATATTTATAAAGCAGTTAGAACAGTACTTGGCACATAGAAAGCCCTATATAAATGTTTATTTTCTTCCCTCTCTGAGTATAAGGTCTTTGCCTTCTTTCTTTCTTTTCTTTCTCTTGGCACATAGAAAGCACTATATAAATGTTTATTCATTTCCCTCTTCTTAAAAGTAAGGTCTTTGCCTTTCTTATTTATTTTTCTCCTCTCTCTCTCTCTCTCTCTCTCTCTCTCTCTCTCTCTCTCTCTCATCACTCTCTCTCTTATCCCATTTTCTTTCTTTCATGATTCAATTATACAACATATCATTAAGCTGTCTGACAATAAGGCAAAGATGTGAGACCTTCCCTAAATAAGATATTAATCATTCTCTTCACTTGAAAGCCTTTCACATGAGCTACTTATATACATACATGAATACAAAGGATCCACACTACAAGAAAATATGATTTCATCTTTATCAGTGGAAATATTCATCTACTAAAGGTCACAACTCCTCCAGGATTTGATTGATTTTCTTTGAGACTTTCTCTCGGAAAAATTTATCATTTTGGAGCTAGTTTGGTAAATAGGCTTTTTAAAATTCAAATAGTACAATTTCAAAAATTTCTATTGCTAATTCTATATGAGAAGCCTTCATAGTTTGATAGGATCTATCACATGTGGTATCCTAAGGTGAACACATACTATCAAAAGAAAGTTCTATTTTCTTTATCATATGGGAATTACCCTGAAGTCTTAAGTACTGTCATTGTTTGTTTTTTTCTTGTTTTTTATTTTCCCCTTTTGATCTAATTTTTCTTGCACAGCATGACAAATATGGAAATATATTTAGAAGAATGGTACATTTTTAAACCTACATTGGATTGTTTGCTATCTAAAAGATGGAGAGAAAAATTGGGAACCCAAGATATTGCTAAGGTGAATGTTGAAAATTATTTTTGTATGCATTACAGAAAAATGAAAAGTTATTAAAGATTAAAAATATAAAGCATTTAGCATTGTGGGGGGAAAATAAATGAATTAAAAATAAAAATTTAAAAATTGCAAAAAAGAAATCCTCTTCTGTTGGAATCTTTACAAACTGTTAAGCCATTAGAGTTGATAGAGACAATAATTATCTAATTTAGCATGGTTCAATATGATTGATTTGATCTTAGAAGGAGATATTTTGGGGCCAGAACTTGACAAGGTACTAAGTACAACTGATAGAAACGATGCTTGTGTTCACAACTTTAGAGAGTTCATAGAAGCAAGAAATATTTAAGTACTCATTGGAGTTCACATGTTTGGGAGATTTCAGGGTTTAGAAAGAGATATTTGAATTCACACCTCCCTTAATCCCTGCCTCCAGAAGGCAGAGTCAGCCTTTTACACTCAGCATAAATACAACTCCAGTAAGCCACTCTAGAGAGTTACTTGGGAACATTCCCAGGGGTCAGAGAGGAGCTCTCTGGGAGGAAGCCCACAAGCCTTCTCTTTGAGGCAAGAGAGATTCATTGGATCTTCCACCTTGATGCTGGCTGGAGGCTGAAGAAAGCAGAGGCAAAAGCAAAGGACAAAGCTACAAGAGCTCTTAGAACCAAGCAGAAAGATAGGCCTCTACGAAAACTAACCGGGCTATATTGGAGACAATAAAAGATCTGAACTTTTATCAGCTGGCTGCGATTTTGAGTGATTATTTACTTGTAATTGAAACTAAAGCTGCCTCCCAAACCTCCCCGAGAAGCCAATCTCTCTCCCAGAGAAAATCATTATATTTTAAACAAGAATAAGAACACCAACACTCTTCCATCTATAACCTGAGTAAACTTGAACAAGAAGTTTTTCCCCAGTGGCCTCATTTTCTTTTTTTATAAATAGTGGTTTCAGTAAATAATCACAAAGTTACCTTCTAGTTTTAAATATATCATACCTAGGGGAGGTAGTGGTTTCCCCACTCCCTGTAAGTATCCAAGCAAAGCCTACATATTTTCTTGCTGTTAAAGTTGTAAAGGAGATTGATTCACTGGGGGATATAGAATGGAATAAAAATGCCTACTGAACTACCATCCAACTCTGAAAAGATATATGATTCTGGAAAAGTATTGGAAGGTATCATGAGATAGCAAAAAAGAACTGAAAAAAGAATATAGATAATGAGAGCTCTGGCTCTGTTGTAGGATCTTGGTAGAAATTAGTTTAATTTGCTGCCCTTCAATTTATTTTTTTCCTAAAGAATGAATGTAAAAGCATTATTAAGTGATTAATATATATTCAAGGCACCATACTAAGTACTTCAGTTGCATGTATAAAAACTCAAACAATTCCTGCCCTCAAGACAATAGTATTTAATTAGAAGAAGATAAAGAAAGTGATAGAGATACAAAAAGAGAGGAGAGAAATAGAGACAGAGGGACAGAGGCAGAGAGAGTGGCAGAGACAGATAGAGACAGAGACACAAAAGACAGACACAGAGATACAGAGGCAGAAAATGAGACAGAGAGACAGACCAAAAAATGAAGAGAATCTTTCTATCCCTATCTATATTGATATATCTATCTATCCACCTATCTACATATAAAAATATATATCACTGATATCTCTAACCTTATGTAACTATATAGATATAGAATTATCAATATCCATTTCCAAAAATTTCTATGTAGAGATATCAATGATATAAAGATAGATATATTTATATATTGATATATAGATTGATATTGATAGAGAGATATAAATATCTAGAACAAGATATGTCTATTTCTACCTATCTGTATTTATCTATACTATATATATTTATATCTATCTATATCACTTATCTTCTAACTATATATCTACAGATATAGAAATGTCTAAATCTATGTATTTCCAAATTTGTATATAGATATAGTGGTAGAGACAGACATATCAATAATATACATATTGACTAATATAGATGTACAGACACAAGAACATAGAGGGACAGATACATCAAGATATATGAATATAGCTAGATATATATATATATGTAATTATTTAGAAATGGCAACCAGGGAATGGAATTATGATCAGGAAAGTCACTATGGTGAATTAACCTATTGGACAATGAATTATGGTGTCATTTCCAGAAGAAATTATTTTATTTTAATTTAATAACTGTATCTAAGGTTGAGGTAAAAAGTTTTGAGGAAATGAGTTGGGAAAGGTGGTCTATATGGTTTACTGAATGGAATATGAAGCATGGCCATATAAGGAGCCAAAAGATATAGTTTTCAAGATAAATTTGCACTCAGTCACCAATCAAAATGGCAAATTTGAGCCCCAAGGCAAGAGTTAGACTGAGAAAGAAATCTGAAGGGTATCTTTCAGGCCAAAAATCTTTGTTTCTATGTTAGCATTTGGAATCTGTTCATCCTCATCTGTCAGATGATGATAATAATATTTACATTACTTAATTCCAAGGCTGTCAAGAGAAAAGTGCTTTGAAAAGCTTAAAGTGTTATAGAAATGTTCTCAAGTATTATTTCTGCTTGTTGAGAGAAGGGAAACGAATTATGAAACTAAAACCTGAAAAATAATGAAGTGCTTTTCCAGTTCTCCTAACCAGTAAAATTTTTGAGTTAAATAAAAAAATTAGAGTACAATTAAAATTTAGATTTTTTTTTACAAAATTATTAGTGTTTAGTTTGCTGATTTAAGCAATTGTAAATTATCCATAGCAGTGATTGTGAAAACCTTTGTATGATGCCAAACAAATGCCCCCAAAATTTGATTTCTCCATCTCATTAACTGACTTCAAAATTCTGATAAAAGAATTGACCTCTTATAATGGTTGCGTTGGCACTAATGAATTAGTCATTCATGATAAATAACCTAGAGGTTTCATTTGCTTTTAAGTTGATGAGACCTTCATACTAGTTTTCATTAGTAAAATGGGTAGCATATTTACATAGTATTATCTTCCCAATCCAGATCAATTTAAAGCATTCCTAATTTCTCTAGAAGTACTATATGATGGTGGGGAGAAATAAAGGGCCTCATATGTCCTACCTTGCCAATTTTTTATTAAAACTTTTTATTTACAAAACATATGCATGGGTAATTTTTCAACATTAATCCTTGCAAAATCTTCTGTTCCAAATTTCCCCTCTTTCCCCCCATTCCCTCCCCTGGATGAAAAGTAGTCCAATACATGTTAAATATGTTAAATCCAATATATGTATACATACTTATACAGTTATCTTGCTATACAAGAAAAATTGGATCAAGGAAAAAAAAAACTGAGAAAGAAAATAAAATGCAAGCAAACAACAAAATGAGTGAAAGTACTATGTTGTGGTCCACACTCAGTTCCCACAGTCCTCTCTCTGGGTGTAGATGGCTCTCTTTATCATTGAACAATTGGAACTAATTTGAATCATCTCTTTGATGAAGAGAGTCACATCCATCAGAATTAATCATTAAATAGTTTTCTTATTGCTGTGTATAATGATCTCTTGATTCTGCTCATTTCACTTTGAATCAGTTCATGTAGGTCTCTCCAGGCCTCTCTGAAATCATCCTGCTGATCGTTTCTCATAGAACAATAATATTCCATAATATTCATATACCATAAATTATTCAGCCATTCTCCAATTGATAGATATCCATTTAGTTTTCAGTTTCTAGCCACTACAAAAAGAGCTGCCACAAACATTTTGGCACATACAGATCCCTTTCCCTCCTTTAAGATCTCTTTAGGATATAATCCTAGTAGAAACACTGCTGGGTCAAAGGGTATGCATAGTTTGATAACTTTTTGAGCAAATTACTCTCCAAAATAGTTGGATCCATTCACAACTCCACCAATAATGCATCAGTGTCCCAGTTTTCCCATATCCCCTCCAACATTCATCATTATCTTTTCCTGTCATCTTAGCCAGTCAGAGAGGCGTGTAGTCCTACCTTGCTATTTTTAAAAAAAGATTTAGAAAACCATCTATCTCACTCCAACCCAAATTTCCAAACTTGGCTCTTTACTCCTTTTCACAAATACTACCTACACCCAATACAATCATTATTTTCAAAATATGCCACTTGAATTCCTTTTCTCCTTTATTGCCCATATCTACAGACTGCCCATAACTGAGTTTTCTGCAATGATTTGTTGGATATGATACAGAAATAATTCTCTTCCAATTCTTTCCATTGAACTCATAGATTAGAAGTAGAAAAAAAACCTCAATAACCTCCTATTCCATTCTACTCACTTTTCATAAAATCTCATTGAGACCCAGAAAAAAATAATTGCTTTGTCTAAAGCCCCCTGGTTATTAAATGGCATAATGGGAATTTAAACTTAGATCCAAAACTTTTTTTTTTCCTACTATACCATGTGGTCTCTGAGAGGACATCTGAGATCCGTTCTGCCTATGGAATATATGATCCTATGGTGCCAATGTGAAGAGAAATCGATTCCAAGGAGAAAATAATGGCATTATCTCTTATTGAAGAAATAGAACTTATTGAGGAAATGGCTTAAGAGTATAGTATAAATCATTTAATTTTTCTGAACCTTTTATGTAAAATTAGGAGGTTGGCATAGATGGTCAATAAGGTCTCTTTTAGCTCAGATTCTAAAATCTTATGAAATTATGTATAGCAGGACTGCATTATTCAAACATCATTGAAGATTTCTAGTTAAGACAAATTCTGCCTTTTTAAACAACTCTTTTGAACAGCTCTAATTCTTATGATTGTTTGCATTATATGAAATTTCTCTCTCATAGTTAATTAATCCTAATTTTGTTTGTGGCAGCCCTGTTTGTAGTGGCCAGAAACTGGAAAATGAATGGATGCCCATCAATTGGAGAATGGTTGAGTAAATTGTGGTATATGAATGCTATGGAATATTATTGTTCTGTAAGAAATGACCAGCAGGATGAATACAGAGAGGCTTGGAGAGACTTACATGAACTGATGCTAAGTGAAATGAGCAGAACCAGGAGATCATTATACACCTCAACAATGATACTATATGAGGATGTATTCTGATGGAAGTGGATTTCTTTGACAAAGAGACCTAACTCAGTTTCAATTGATCAATGATGGACAGAAGCAGCTTCTCCCAAAGAAAGAACACTGGGAAATGAATGTAAACTGTTTACATTTTTATTTTTCTTCCCGGGTTATTTTTACCTTCTGAATCCAATTCTCCCTGTGCAACAAGAGAACTGTTTGGTTCTGCACATATATACTGTATCTAGGATATACTGTGACATATTTAACATATATAGGACTGCTTGCCATCTAGGGGAGGGGGTGGAGGGAGAGAGGGGAAAAATCGGAACAGAAGTGAGTGCAAGGGATAATGTTATAAAAAATTACCCTGGCATGGGTTCTGTCAATAAAAAGTTATTATAATAAAATAAAATAAAAAAAGAATTAGCAATACAGATTAAACTTTAAAAAAATTAATCCTAATTTTGATCTCTGATTCTAAGCAATTCAAATCTACCCTCAGACATTTATTAGCTATGTGATCCTGTACAAGTCACTTGCCTCAGTTTCTTATCTGTAAAATGAACTGGAGAAGAAAATTGCAAGCCCCTCCAGTATTTCTTCCTAAAAAAACCCCAAAACAGGTCATGAAGAGTGAGAAAAAGACTGAAACTATTGAACAAGTCTTCTCTTTTCCATGTTAAACATTTTTGGTTCCTTCAACATAACTAACAACAAATGGCTAATATTAAAGATTTTTCTATACCCCATCCTGACTATTCTTTTCTGAAAGTGTTTGCCAACATCCTACCTAAAATAGGGTTCAATTTTGTAAGAAAATGCATGCTCTTTGAAAGCAGGAAATGTTTCCTTATTGTCTTTGTAATTCAATTACCTAGTACTGAGCTCATCATTGGCACTTAATAAATGCTCATTGAACTTTAATGAATTCAATTGAATATGAAATTCAGAACTAAATATAAAATTCCAAAGGTTGACTGGCCAGGACTTACTACTTTATTTGCATATATGCCATTTTTTGACTTGTAATTTTTTTTTTTATTTTTTAATGTTTCTTTTCTCCTCCAATAAAATTTTCCTGTACTAGAAACTCCTTTAAGACAGAAATTTTGTTTAAATTGTCTTTGTGTTTTAGTTCATGCCTAACCTGGTATTCTAAATCAGAGGTCCTTAAAAGTTGGGTCCATGAACTTTTTTCATTATTTTGTAGTTCTTGTCAGCTTTTAAATGTTTTGCTATTTCACTATGCCTGTGTAATCTAATGAACATTATTTTATGAATTTGAAAAATATTATTCTAAGAAGGGGTTCATAATTTTAATCAGATTTAGAAAGGGGTCCACAACACAAAAAAAGATTAAGATGCTCTGCTTTAAAATAACCAATGAACAAAAAATATTTAATTAAATTAGGAAGCTAAGTTTCCCATGTAATTATATGTTTCTGATGAGGCAAGCCATGATATCATAACAATGCACAAGAAGATTTTCTTAGAGAATAAAGCACCATTTTTGTGAGGCAGCTTGTAGTACCTATTGAAGACATAGAAATGATATCAGAGAGCCACAATGGTTCGGTGGCCAAGCAGTTGCCTTAGATAATGTCAGCTCCAATCATAGCTCCTCTTCTGATTTCCTTTGTGACCTGAGTGAATCAATAAACTGTTTTTCATGTTTCCTCATCTGGAAAACCAAGCACTGTACTGACCTGCCCCGCACAGGCTTGAAGGAATGGGAAACAAGATGCTAAGGGTCTGAATGCTAATTTTGCATCAAACAATTACAGGACATAAACAGACTTTTAAATTTCATATCATGTAAAATGGAGGAAAGGTTCCAATTCACATGAAATTTCTAGTCTGTGTAATTTGTGTATGGTATCATTATTTTGTCCAAATCATGTACTCATTTTGACTTATTTTGGTATGTGGCTACTATAAGTATTTTAGAACACATAGGCTCTTTTACTTTTTCCCTGATCATCTTTGGAAGTAGACTTAGTAGTAGTATTGATGCAATTAGGGTTTGGGGTTATGGTTTTGGGTTTGAGAAAACCTAATTTTTTTGTTTATTATTATTTATTTGTGGACTCCCTGGTGTTATTGAGGATTTGTGTGTTCAATTAAGAACTGTCTTTGTCCTTAGCAGACCAGAGGAGTTATTTTCTTTTCCCCAGATCATGCAATGAAATTATAATCCTCTGTTTAAGACATCTTAGTCTGTTTCCATGGAAATCATTGCAGTTTTGCATATTTAGTTATGTGGACTTGATCCAAGCAAAAATATTTTCAAGAGTTGGAATTCTACAAGTTGTGCAAGGCCATGGGTGGCCAGATGCATAATAAAGCTGCCTTCTCTGTCTTGGTAGTATCCTTAGGGAAATTTTTCAGTTTTCTATGGAAGTCAAATAAGGACTTGGGATGATTACACAATATGAAAAAGTTATAAATCACCTTCCACAATACTCATTTTAGTTAGTCTCAAACTGTATGACAATGGGTAACCAATTCAAGTCTATTCAACAAAAATATATTGAGAACATGCTCCAAATGACTTTTCCTACAATCATTCACCCCATCATCTTCCTTTCTAATCTTCGGTCTCTCTCTAAGGACTGGCATCTTCTCTCCTACCCACAAACATGTGTTTCCCCATCATTAAGTATCCTCACTTAATCTTACCTTCCTTGACAGTAATCATGCTAAAGCTATTCATCCTTTCTCAGCCAAAATCTTTGAAAAAGCTGCCTACACATCTCATTCCAGTTATTTTCTCATTCTCTTCTTAACACCCTTGCAACCTGGATTCAGACATTTTCACTCAAATGAAACTGCTCTTTCTAAAATTAAGATGTTTCATTTTTTATATATATAGCACCTAATACAACATCTGATATATATTAGATGTTTATAAATGATTGCTAATTAAAGGATTAATTATTTATTTGAAAAATATAGTATATAGTGTCAGATGTTAGTGTGAACTTATTTTCTACCAGATAGATTTATAATTACCCTTTTTTTTCCTTTTTCCCTTTGAAATTTAAAATAAAAAAAACTACTACTCCAGTAATTTGTGGTTTTGTGTTTAGTGAATATGAAATCGCTCTAGTGATTTTGTCTAGGTCTTAATTATTACTGTAACATAGTTATCTAATTTTCTATATTGTATCTAAGAGAAGATCATATATCTATGTATATGTATAGATGAATATAAACATAAAATATACAGGAAGAGAGAGAGCACAGGAGGAGAAAAAGAAAGGTAAATAGAAAGGGGAGAAAAGAAAGAATGACAGATAGATAGAGAGAGAGACAGAGAGAGTAGGAGAGAATAAGGAAACTCAGGAAAACAATGTTTTCTGACAAGACTAATTCTTCTTCCTTTCTACTGTCTTTTGTTTTCTTCTGTATTCAAGAAAAAAAGATAATGAGAAGTGATGTCACATAGAAGAGGGAAAGATCTCTAATCTTGAACTCATAAGAACTGAATTTCAGGCTAAGTTCTATTGTTTACCTCCTTTGGCAATTTGATTGGTATGGGTATTTATAGTATTATTTTACTGGATTAACATTGATACTTACTTCATTTTGATGTTGTACTAAATTTAATTTATCTTTGTAGCTTTACTTCTTAGATTTGAATAATTTTAGGAGATAGACTACATTGCTAAAATCTTTATTCTAATATTTCATTTAATATTTTATATGAAAATCATTTAATAATATTGGTCCACAATTATCTTTGTCTACATCTCTCTGATTTGCCACTGATTTGCTCTGATTTCAAATTTTGATAATGTTTCATTTTTTGGAATAGTTTATATAGAATGAGGATTTCACACATATGTATGTGTGTGTGTGTGTGTGTGTGTGTGTGTGTGTGAATGAGAGTGTACAATCTATAATTCACTGATGAATGAACCTTAAGAAATGTTTTTCTTTTGGAGGTTAATTTATGGCTAATTCAATTTCTCTTTATGAGATTAGATCCTTTGTTTCCTTTTAAAATTTTGTTCTCTTATAACTTTCATAAATAAATTATCTGATAATTTTATTCATTTATTGTTCAATTGTTGAGAAGTTCTTATTTTTGAACTTATTAATTTGGTTTTCTTTTTTTTTCAAAAAAATTTTCTCTAATGGTTTTGAAATTATGTTTCATGTGATTATTTTCAAGAATTATGGGACTAAAGATACTGAGCCAGAAGAGATATTAGGGTTCATCATTCTTTTTTTTTTCAGTTGAGAAAATTTAAATTAGAGAAATTGATGTAGTTACCCTACTTTATAAATGTTAATAGGAAATGTTAATAGGAAACCTTTCTTCTTTTGATGCCTCATGCAGAATACTTTGTATGACACTGAAGAATATTATTTCTATTCACTGAATAAAATCCTATCTGTGGTTGTATTTCTCATGGTCTTATTATTTTGATACATACCCGAGAGCACCTGGTCTAAAAAGAGCTTTCAAGGTTTTTTTCTTTATTGAATAAAGTGCCTTCTTTAAGTAAATGGAAATAAAATGGTACAATCTTAAATTGCCTATAAATCTAAGTTAAATATGTGAACACACAGATATGGTTCATTATAGAAAACTACCTATGAAATACTGCCAGTTCTTATTTCCTATTTTCATTAAGTTTACTGTTGCCTCAGATCCATACTTGCTCTCTAATCTTTAAGAAAGAACCATATAGACTATTTTTTTCATTGTCATTTATGTAAATAACACTGGTCCTTCTTATTTGAAGTTCTATTTTGACAAACTCAATTTTGTCTTATGTCAAAAAGAATATGACAAGTACATACTATCAGTCACTGCCTAGAGTCTTTTCCATTCTTGTAATGAGGCATTAATATTTATTATGGTGTGTTCTCTTTGAGATTTCTATGCTTGAAATTACTTATTTTAATTCAGTTTGTTTTATCATTATGGGAACAATTTGATGAACTCAGAACCCTTGGAGTTAGAGAAAGCAAACTAAATGGTTAATATTTATAAAACATCTTTGGCAAGTGATTCTTTTTGTTATCTCATTTGATATAATAACTACGAGAAGTATATATGTTAGGTTATACTGTTGCTATTTTATGGATGCAAAAGATGAAGTTCAAAAAAATTTGTCTAAAATAAGTATTGGATGTCATATTTGAATCTGGGAATTTCAAGTACATTTCTGGTTTTGCAACACAATTATCCTTCTTCTGGATGTACAGCATATATTCAGGCCATTAAATACAAAGCACATGCTAAGTTATACAAAATAAAGTCAAGCAGAGTGAGAAGAATAACTGAGGAAATGAGGCACAAACATGCATGGATGGCAATATCTGAACTATATTCACAAATGATTCATAATTTGTTAGTTAGAAATCTAATTATATGTTTGATTTCTAGATCATGTTATTGTCAAGAGAGATTAGATCAATGGGATTATAAATAACAGAAACATTATGCTCCAAACCCATTTCTTCTTTTACTAATGACATTAAATAATTTGCAAATGGGATATGTGTGTTTTTATCAGAGGAAAAAGAAAATGATACTGTGGAAGGAATTTAGGTTCCTTTGGTGAGGATCTAATGGAATAAACATATCTAAAGCTAAATTACTTTTTTCTACACAAAGTTTGAAAAAATATAAAATGTTCCTTTTCTTCTTTAGATTATTCACTTTAATAAGGTTTGGATGATTACAACTTGTAAAACTACAAATAAAAACTAAATCATTATAAATGGGAAATATGGAAAGATTTTTTCCTAAATGTTCACCTGACATAATTTCCAAATTATATAAATTTATAATAATGTAATTCTAAAACCCAATGTGGGATGCCTTAATGCTTTATAACTAAATCTGACTTTTAAATAGAGTGATGTGAATGAAAGATCAAAGTTCTGATGGACAGATATCTCTTTTTAAGGAAAAACTGGTGTCACAACCTTAGACTAAAGCAATTTACCATTCATAAGCAAATCACACATTTAGGAAAGAAATCCATCATTGTTTTATCTTCCATGTCAATTCTATGAAAACACCCAAGCTTCCATTTTTATCCTCAAACTAGCTATAAACATACACCTCTCCTACAGAAAAAGAGGGGAGAAAAGTATTATCAATTCTAGAATCAGCATGATATAGTAAATTGAGTTTTCAAATTATAAGCTAGGTCAAGTGGTTTCAAATCTGGTCTTTGAGCTCTCTAGCTTTGTATCTTTGGGCAAGGAATTTAACCTCAGTAAATCAAATGCCATTTATTAAATGCCTACACTTTACATTGAAAGAAAAGGATAGTCCCTGCTCTAAAGAAACTCACAATCTAATTGGGGGAAACAATATGTCATGGACAGGTTGAGGTATGTTTTAGTAAAATAAGTTACCATATTGGAAATTTTTCACAATAATAAAATCACATTTTCATTACTTGTTCATGTTGTCAAGTATAAAGTAAATTACAAAGTTGATTTTTTTCAAGAAAAGTACCTTTTTATTGAAGCTTTTAATTTTCAAAATATGTGTATAGATAATTTTCAACATTCACTGTTGCAAAATTTTGTGTTCCAAAATTTTTCCCTCCCTTCTTCCCACCTCTTCAACCAGATGGCAAATAATCTAATATATGTTAAACATGTGCAATTCTTCTATACATATTTCCGCAATTATCATACTGCACAAAAAAAATCAGATCACAAAAGAAAAAAAATGAGAAAGAAAACAAAATGCAAAAAAAAATAACAGTAAATAGAGTGAAAATACTATGTTGTGATGCACACTCAATTCCCACAGTCCTCTCTCTGGGTGCAGATGTTCTTCATCACAAGACCATTGGAAAGGGCCTGAATTAACTCGTTGAAAAGAGCCACGTCCATCAGAATTGATCATTGTATAATTTTGCTGTTGCCATGCGGAATGATCTTCTGGTTTTGCTTACTTCATTTAGCATCAAATCATGTAAGTCTCTCCAGGCTACTCTGAAATCATTCTGCTGATCTTTTTTTATAGAACAATAATATTCCATTACATTCATGTACCACAACTTATTGAGCCATTCTCTAACTGATGGGCATCCAGTCAGTTTCTGGTTTCTTGCCACTACAAAAAGAGCTGCCACATGTGGATCCCTTTTCCTCCTTTATGATCTCTTTTGGACATAAGCCCAGTGCAGGATCATTTCACAACCTCACAACAATGTATTAGTGTGCCAGTTTTCCCATATCCCCTCCAACATTTGCTATTATCTATTCCTGTCATCTTAGTCAATCTGAGAGATGTGTAATGGTACCTCAGAGTTGTTTTAATTTGCATTTCTTTGATCTTATAGTGATTTAAAGCACTTTTTCATATGACTCAATATGGTTTCAATTTCTTCATCTGAAAATTGGTCATATTCTTTGACCATTTATTAATTAGAGAATGGCTTGAATTCTTTTAAATTTGAGTCAGTTCTTTTTTAGAAATTTTTAGAAATGAGGCCTTTACCAGAACCCTTAGATGTAAATTTTTTTCTCAGTTTATTGCTTCCATTCTAATCTTGTCTATATTGGTTTTGTTTGTATAAATACTTTTAAACTTAATATAATCAGAATTATCCATTTCATATTTAGTAATGTACTCCAGTTCTTCTTTGGTCACAAATTCCTTCCTTCTCCACAGATCTGAGAGGTAAACTATGCTTTGTTCTTCTAATTTGCTTATAACATTACTCTTTATATCCAAATCATGAACCCATTTAGACTTTATCTTGATATAGGGTGTTAGATATGGGTCATGGCTTAATTTCTGCCATACTAATTTCCAATTTTTGTCAAATAGTGAATTCTTATCCCAGTAGCTATAGTCTTTGGGTCTGTCCAATCCTAGATCACTATAGATATTGACTATTATGTCCTGTTAATCTAACCTATTTCACTCATTAATGAATCTATTTCTTAACCAGTACCAAATGGTTTTGATGACTGCACCTTTATAATATAGTTTTAGGGCTGATACACTAGGCTACCTTCATTTACATTTGTTTTCATTAATTGTTGACCTTTTGCTCTTCTAGATCAACTTTTTAATTATTTTTTTTTCTAACTCTTTAAAATAATTTCTTGGGAATTTGGTATGGCACTGAATAGGTAGATTAATTTAGGTAGTATTGTCAATTGTATTATATTATCTTATATTATTCATGAGTATTTGATATTTTCCCAGTTGATTAGATCTAACTTTAATTGTATGAAAAATGTTTTATAATTGTGTTCATATGCTTCCTGACATTATCTTGGCAAGCAGACACTCAAATATTTTGTATAATCTACATTTATTTTAAATGGAATTTCTCTTGGTATCTCTTGCTGCTAGACTGTTTTAGTAATATATAAAAATGCTGATGATTTATATGGATTTATTTTGTATCCTGCAACTTTGCTAAAAAAAAAAAAATAGTAATAGTGATAGTGTGCAACCTTGTTTCATCCCTGATCTTATTGGGAATAATTCTAGTTTATCCTCATTACAGATAATGCTTGCTGATGGTTTTAAATAGATGCTACTGATCATTTTAAGGAAAACTCCATTTATTCCTTTGCTCTGTAGTGTTTTTAATAAGAATGGGTGTTGGATTTTTTCAAATGCTTTTTCTGCATCTACAAAGCTGATTTTAATAGTATAATATGGTATACTTTACTCAAATGTGTTGAATGTTTAGAAAATAAAATATATAATATTTTTTGAGATGGAGTTCAATTATTGCCCTTCAATAATTTCTAAAACAGAATTTTCATGTGTGTAGCTGATTCTTCACTCAAAAAACTAGACATCTGGCATAAGTAGCCTGTAATTGATGAGAAATAAAAAAATAATAATAATGTTGAGTTGGCTTTGAGAAGCACTGGGTGAGATCAACATGCACATATGGTAACAGATGTGATTTCCCTCATTGTGTTTCATATGGGCTAATATAATAATTCAGAGTCAATGTGGCAGAGTGAATAGAGGACTGAGCCTGGAATCAGGAAGACTTGGATCCAAATCCTTATTCTGGCAGAGACTATGTCTGTTGCCATCAAGTCAATTGAATTCTCAGGGTTCCAGACCTTTCGCTAGGACTACAAATTTCAAAAAAAAAAAAAAAAAAAAGAAAGAAAGAAATAAAAAACTTTCAGATCTGTATCAGTAGAGAATTCAGGGGATCATAGGCTTTCTGAGAAAAGGTCCCCAGAAACCACTTACTCTAACTCTTCACTTTACATATGAAGAAACTCAAGCCTGTAGTGGTTAAATGACTTCTGAATGTTTCACAGAATGTAAATTACAGTCAAGATTCAATGCAACATTGTTTGCTTCCGAGGGTCTACAATGGTGAAATGAAAGATGAAAAGCATTTATATAGATGCTCCAGGACATGCTTCGAGTGACACAGACATACATTTTTACATATATATACATGCATACAAAAGGGAATACATATATCTATATACAAATATGTATATATGTTCTTTGATATCTTTCAGTTATGTTCAACTCTTTGTAACTCTACTTGAGGTTTTCTCTGCAAAGAAACTGGAATAGTTTGCCATTTCTTTCTCCAACTCATTATAGAGATGAGGAAACTAAGGAAATGGGGTACAATGCCAGCCATACAGAGAAAGAAAAAAAGAGAGAAGGGAGGGAGGGACAGAGGAAGGGACAAAGGGAGGGAAAGGGAGAGAGATCATTGTTTTCTCCATTTCTTAACTATACTGAAGCTTTCTGAGGGAAAGGGCTCAAGTTCCTTGACCATGGTCACACAGTTAGTGCAGAGGTAAGCTTTGAACCCATTTTTTTTTTACAATCCATTATACAATACTCTCTTATCATGGTCCCAAATTTCCTCTTCTATGTTTACTTCCAAATTTCTTGCAAAAAGTGTCTATATAACATGACAATATGTTTACCAGCAGCTAATTCTTCAATATTTTGTATACTCTCTTTGGTTCTGTCCCATTACAAGCTAGTTGGCTGCTCCTTCAGGCTGGAGAGGAGAAAGGAGATTAAAAATATGATTCATGATCCTTTGAGAAAACTGTTCCAAGGCAGCAGAGAAACAGAAAAGTCATGTGAAAGTAAAGCAAAAATAAGGACTGAGAACAGTAATCAGAAGTGTTAAGAAGCTTAGACCAAACTCAAGTCATTTCTTAACCATGAGTGCAAGAAGTACAGTAATTAGG
Organism: Sarcophilus harrisii; assembly: GCF_902635505.1. Classification (NCBI taxonomy): domain Eukaryota; kingdom Metazoa; phylum Chordata; class Mammalia; order Dasyuromorphia; family Dasyuridae; genus Sarcophilus; species Sarcophilus harrisii. The sequence goes on from NC_045430.1 coordinate 45,626,077, forward strand.
GTTAGAATCATTACAGTTTAAAGATATTCTCTAAAATGCGCAATCAGCAGAGAAACACATTTTGTTTGCTCAGAAATTGTTGGTAAATATCTTCTTTCTACATCAACAGCTCCCTTATAAACATCAGATAGCAACTACCACTCTGGGGATACTACAAAACTCACATGATAAGATCATGCAAGAATATTCTATATTAAACAAGATTCTAGATAAATATTTGCTGTTAATTTGGAATTATGCTCACAAAATTACTAAACTGTGCTAGTGTTAACTCAAAGATACCTTTATTATCCCAAAGTTATCAAAGAAAGAGGAAAAGGACTTTCATATACACAAATATTTATAGTAGACATTTTGTGGTGACAAAAAACTGAAAACTAATGGGGTAACTGAACAAATTATGGTATATCCATGTAATGGAATACTATCGTGGCATAAAAAATGATGAACAGTTCCAGAGAAACTTGGAAAGAATTACATAAACATTTATATAAAATGGAGAGAAATGAACAGAACCAGTAAAACAATTTATACAATAACAAAAACATTGGAAAGATAACTTTGAAAAATCTTAAGAATTCTGGTCTAATACAATGACTCATGATATATAGAACCAAGAGAAGATAGATTTTAATATGAAAAATGTAATATTTTTGGACTTGCTCAACATAAGAATTTGTTTTGCTTTAATATATATATATATATATATATATATATACATAAATGTGTGTATATGCATATGGAGGGAGATAGCAAGAGTGAGAGAATGAGAGAAGAAAGAGCAACAAGGATAGAGAAAAAAAACAGAGACAGAAACAGATTTAAAATTCTTTTTTTTTTCCTTTCTCAATTATACTGTTGGTTGAAGAAAAAAAAAAAAGCTTGTGTGTGTGTGTGTTTTTAACAAATGTGATAGTTCATATTTCCTTTTTTTTGAATAAAGATTTTTATTTTCAAGACATACATAGATAATTTTCAAATTATTTTTCCTTCCCTTCCCACTACCACCTCCCCTAGACGGCAAGTAATCAATATTAAACACATGCAGTTCTTTTACACATATTTCCACAATTACTATGGTGCGCAAGAAAAATCAGATCCAAAAGGGAAAAAAGTGAGAAAAAAAACAAAATGCAATCAAACAATAACAAAAATGGTAAAAATATTATGTTGTGATCCACACTCAGTCCCCACAGTCCTCTCCCTGGGTACACATGGCTCTCTTCATCACAAGACCAATGGAATTAGTCTGATCACTTACCTCTAACAATTTATTTCAATAGCCATTTATAATCTACACATTCTTTTTTTTCTTTTTTTAATAACAACCTTTAGAAGTTTATAGTGGTACAATTTACAGAAAACTAGGAATAGAAATATTGAAACCTTGAATTCAAATCCAGCCTCAGATTTTTGGTTGCTATGTGACACTGGACAAGTTATTTAAACTCTGTAGCTCAGTTTACTCAGCTATAGAATAATAATAATAATAATAGCACTTAGCTCAAAGGTTAATGTGAACATAAAATGTGATGATATTTATAAAAGACTCTACAAATCTGAATTGGCAAGTAAATGCTAATTATTATTCTTTATAATACCATCATTATTATCTTCATTTTAGAGATAAAAAAAACAGGTCAATGTAACCAAGAATCATACACAAAAAGATAATTTGGCTACCATGTGCTGATGCTTTTGGGAGGAGAGAAGCAACAAAGACACTGACTATTAATGGAATTCAGAAATTCATAATTATATATTCCTGAATATCCTTATTGAAATTTCAGATTAGAAAGAATTTTACTTGGAAAAAAGTCTATGGCTCTGTACTTTTTTCTGGTTCCCCAGTTTCTTATAATCACAAAAGGATGATTTTGTAATTTGCTTTACTTGACTGCATCTTGAACTGGAAATCTCTGAATCAGGGCATTTTTCCTTACTACATATCTTCTCATGATTTAAAAAGGCTAATTTTAAATACTACATGAGTTCCAACTTCAACAAATTTTCATTGGAGCATATTGTAGTTTAATTTTTTTTCTCCTTCTTCCTGAAAATGTGCCTGAAGTTTCCTTTACTCAATGTTCACTCATTAGTTTCAGCTGCAAAACTGTTAATTATGCTATTTTAAGTTATTACTTTTGGACCTTGATGTTACCCATTCTTTATAATATTTATAGATCATTAGCACATTAAAATATCTAAACATATTTAATTTCTTTAATCTTTACTTATGAGTGAGACCTTATAAGACCTTAATGAGTTGATTTTTCTTCTAAAATTCTACATTTCTCCTAATTTAGGATTGACCAAGATGTTCCTATTATTTTGTAAAATACCTTTAGTTTTGGAAAGATTCTTGATAGAGACTGGAAGGGAACTTAAGAGCCATGTAATTCAGCTTCCTCATGTTGTACAGAGTCCAATCCTTATACTATTTCAGAAAGCAAGTGCTCTTTGAGGAACTGCTAAAACAATATTTTCCATTTATCTCAGATCTTATCTAACTAATTAGTTCACTGTTAAGGATCATGATGGAGGGGAGGAAGGGAGATGGGTGGCAAAGTCTATGCTTCCTGTTAAGTCATAACATAGTCATTCAATTACATTATTCTGTTGGTAATTGTTGCTTTTATTTGTTTTATTTTTAGGAGAATCATTGTGTAAAGAAATTCCTCTCCTTTCTGGGTCCAATTTCTGCTAGAAAAGTTAAGAGAAAACCAGAAAATTGCACACTGGAACCTGAGGACAATGAAAATTCAGTCTTGGGCTGAATCACCTGGGCAACAGGATAGCATTTGACATTTCTACCATGGGTTTCTGTGGTAAAATATTTTATTATTATTATTATTACTATTATTTTGTCTAGGGGTAAGACTGAAAGTGAGAGAACTCTTCTATTTTACTCAATACTAGTTTCAGCATAATCTAAAAATCCAAGAACAAAATCAGTTAAAAATAAAAATAAAAAATTTAAGCCATTTCACAGCTCAATCTTATTGTTCATGGGAAGGAGAATTCTGATAAGAATGCGACCTCCAAGTCCTCATTTAGTCAGTTTGTATCAAGAAGCTTCCCATTCAAGGAATACCAAATAGGAGAATTCCCCATTTCCTCTCAACAAAGTGGTAGGGTAGACATCTATTTCCATGGAAGATGACCTAACGATAATTTTATCTTGAAATCTATTCAAAAGAATCACTTAGTGAATGATATGGAGTAGCAAGGTGGTCTGGGAATACCAAGAAATGACCAAAATGTAATAAATAAAGGGAAAAAAAGGGGAAATTTAAAGAAAAATGGGTTGGACATGCTATCACCGAGTACCTTTAAAATATAAAAATATTTGTTTTTATTATATTTCATACAGATTTTAAAGCAAAATAATCCTGTATGTATGAGTGGTACTCAATCAATATAGTGAGGCATCATATAGTGTAATACAAATATTTATGAGACCTGATTTTGGGAATCTTTCTTTTTTGCTCCATGGTCCAAGTGAGTGAATATCTTAGGTGAACGTGGCTTCTTTTTGTAAACATATTTGTTGTTAATTGAAGTCCTGTTCTCATGTATCATCATCTCAGTTTACAGGCAATCTTGTGCTCAAAAAGATTTTCTTGGAAAGTCAAAGTTTCAAATATAGGTCTACTGACAATCTTTTTTTGATCTTTTCTATTTTTTCAACTTCTTTTTTTCTCTTTGGGATTTTCAGAACAGATTGCTGAATACCTTTATCTACAAAATGGATTATTTTTTCCTATACATTTTTGTCAGGTCCCACTATTCTTTCATATTTCATCTCCTTAAGTGCCATTGACATTTCTTTGAGTAGAACATCTGGTACTTAGTTAATAGAATACAAATGTAGTAGTTTCACTATGGTCAATGATAAGAATAAACAATGATATACATGAGAGAAAATCTCTTCCATTTTATTTCAATTGGTCTTACTCCTTTCACTTTTATTCTAAAGTGTTCTCTAGGGAATCTGGTACATCTAGCCTTATTCTAAACTACATGAAATATAAAAAGAGCTGAAAGTAGCATTTCAGATGGATTTTCCAGAGGAGATTTCTGGAAAGGCGTTATCCAAAATCACATAGGATAAAAGGATTCAGATGAGTGGAACCTCTACTAGTAGAAGGACTACTAATGTCAGTGAGAGCATATACATTAAAAAGCCAATGAAGCAGAATACTTAGATTTCTAGTTTTAAGTAAAACTCCTTAATTTATATGTGTAAAAGCCTATTAGAGTTAATTCCCAGAAACTTGCATGAACTTCCCATCATCTGACAAGAGTTAATTCCATGTAGCTATTTTGCATAGGATACACAGGATAATCCTAACTTGCCAATGGAAACACACAAAGGGACCTAAGAGATGATCTAGTTCAACATCACCCAATGAAAAATCATTTCTTCCCCATATATGCTACAAATAATGACCTCTGAACTCCTTAAAATCATCTACAAGTTTCATGTGTAATAGGACAAAGTAGATGGGTAAAACAGGTTGCCAAAAGTTAAGAGACTTCTAATGTAGCTGTTGTCAAAGCTATGGATTAACTTCCTACATAGTTACGTTTTCCCCTCATAGACTTTTATTTAATCTATAATCATAAAACTAAAATTTTAACCTGTCCCTTGGTATCTCTATCCTTCCATCCTGGCAACAACAACAACAACAACAACAAAAAAAAGAATTCTGAACAAGCAAGGCATCAGGGGAAAAAGTACTTTGAGACATTGCCAAATAGTGCAAAGTTTAAGCAAACTCTTGCTCAAAGAAAAACCTTTTTATTCCACCAAAAATATGTCACACTGAGGAATCAGCCAAATACTAGATACATTAGGCATCTTAAAATAGAATTTAGCCAACTCAAGGACTACCAACAACAATCAGAATGTAAAAATTTGGAGAACTGGGAACTAGAATTGTGGGTCATGAAAAGCTTGGTGAGTCAGTGGATTCAGGCTTATTCTGTTTTTGTGTCTTTTTTTTTTTTTTTAACAATACTGAAACTTTTCCACCAACTTAGCTGCTGCATATACATTTTAATTTTTATCCCTCAGATTGGTAAAAGTTTGCTGTTACCAGCTTGGTTTTTCTTTAATCTATCAACCATTACCTACTTTAATAATTCATGAATTTATTATTTTATTACTGTGGGTATTAACTCTATTCATTTAGATCAAAACTCTTCTATGACTTAACAGAAAGCCTGGAGTTGATGTGGTGCCAAAAAATCATCTCCTGGTTGCCAATCTGGAAAGAAACCAGATTTTTTAAGTCTTGTCCTTGGACAACAGAAATGCATTCCATCCTTAGATCCTATAGCTTATAAATGAGAAAAATTTCTATTGATATCCATGTAGCACAGTATGGCATGAGAAAAGAGAAATTAAGAATTGAGATGAATTAATCAATAAAATGAATGTTTTCAGATTAGTTATGGTTTCCTAAGGATAGAGGATGATTCTCTAGGCTTCCATTATTTTATTTGTGGGAAAATATTCTTTTTATAAAGAAGCTTACTTGAAGTTAGAGAACATCCAGAAAGAGGGAGGGGAATGATAAAAGTGAAGAGTCTGAAGGTCATGTCATAAAAGTATAAATAAAACTGGGAATTTTTTTGTTTTCTTTTCCCTGGTAAAGGATTGTTTTGGAGTACAAGGATAATAGCTATATTCAAATATTTGAATGAATACTATAAAAAAGAGGGGATGGATTGTTTTTCTTGGGCCAAGAAAAGAATACATGAGATGAAACTATAAAGAGATAACTTCATATTGGAATCGGAAAATAGCCATAATAAAAGTGGAATGAAATCCCTCAGAATATAGTATATTCTTCTTCACTGGAGGTCTTCAAATAAAGCCTTGGTTGTCATTTACTGAAGTTTTATGGAGAAGATTTTGCTTGAGGTACTAGTTAGACTATGTATCTCTCAGGTTAGTCATTTTGTTTTTGCTTGTTTGAATGTGGTGCTTCTATAAATTTTTTTGGTCTTTTTTGACAAAGAAAAAACATTTTTAACATAGTATATACTTTCATCGGAGAACAGATCTTTTGAAGGTAAAATTTTATTCTATTTTTTAAATGATTTATGTACTCTAAAAATAAAAATTATCGGGGCAGCTAAGTGGCACAGTGGATAGAGCACCAGCCCTGAAGTCAAGAGGACCTGAGTTCAAATCTGACCTCAGACACTTAACACTTCCTAACTGTGTGACCCTGAGCAAGTCCCTTGACCTCAATTGCCTCAGCAAAAATAAATAAAATAAAATTTACCAAATATGTAAAAGAATGAATGAATAAAATTTTATTTTTAAGAGCTTCTAAATATCAGGATTGTGATATATTCTAAGTATACAAAAATATAAAAAAGAGAGATTGCACTCTCAAGAAGCTTGTATTCTTATGAGGGAAGATGTCTAACTTTATATCATATAATACTAATTTCCCAATGATTTCCTTCAAGACTTTGCCTTCTCTTGTGGCAAAGGAAACCAATAAGTTAAATAAATAAATTAACAAATGAATGAATGAATAAATGAATGAATGAATGAATGAACATTCAATAGAATGACTATTCCTGAAAGTGTATACAATATGTTGTCATTTTAGTCTTTTACCTTTCTTCTATGAATATATTTTATGTTATAGTCTTTGATAGGACTTTCATGGATTGTTCCATTACTCAGAGTTCAACTCACATTTAATGATCTTCCATTGTAGTTATCTTGATCCTGCGTATTTCACTATGAAATGTGATTTCATATGAATCATCTTAAATTTCTCTGAATGTTGTATTATCATTATTCTGAAAAAAATCTGAAAAAAATAATTCTATTACATTTATGAAATATAATTTTTTCAGCCATTCCTCAGCCTCAATTCCAGTTGTTTGATGCTATGATTACTTTGGTTGATATTGCATTTTTTTGCTGTCTTTGACTTCACAGACATATTTCAATAGCAGTGGAATTTCTGAATCAAATGCAATGAATCATTTAGTTACTTTTCTTGTATAATTCCAAAATTGAATCCAGAATATTTGGTCTGTTTCACTCTTCCACCAATGATGTATGAATATGCCTGTCTATCTACTCACCCACCAGCATTAACAATCTTACTCTTATTTCATTTTTGCCAAATTGTGGAAAACCACACAGCTCTTTTAATTTGCATTTCCCATGTGGGGAAAAAATATTGGTCTTCATGTGGTTAACTACTGTATATTATTCTTTTGAAAATGCTTAATGTTCTTTTTTATCATATCTTTATTAATTAAGGATATACACTGTGACAGAGCCAAGATAGTGAAGAATAGACAGAAAATTGCCTGACCTCTCCCCAACTTTCCTCAAAATCAATGCTAGATCAAGGCTCTGAACAGATAATTGGAGTGAAAGAAGTTATAAACTTCTTTTTGCAATGTAATAATTTTACAGCTTAAGACATCTTGGAAGGACTTCAGGAAAGTTTTATCTCATCAGGCAGGGAAAAATGATGCCCAGAGCAGGTCTTGCATAGGGAGGCACAGCTAAGGGAAGCCCAGTAAAGGGAATCTAGCAAGAGGCTCTTAGCCAAAGTACAGTAGCATTGGCTACTTTGTCCTGCTTCAAAAGGCCTTGAAACAGTAGACCAGCTGTGAGACTTCCACTCCAACTATAGAATGTGAACTCCTGAACTCTAGAATAATAGGCAGGACTTGGCTGGGCCCACCTAGTACAGTGGAAAAATTTGCAGCAGTACCACCCGCAGGACAGTCAGTGAGAGGCCCCTATTCCCCTGCAAAAGTAACTTGGGACAATCTTCTTTGTGCCCTAGGAGCAGAGTTCAACTTTTTAAAATGGACAAAAAAGCAAAAAGAGCTCTGATTATAGAAAGGTACTATGGAGACAAAGAAGATTATAACACAAACCCAGAAGAGTAGAGCAAAGGCAAAATGCTTTCAGGTGACACCTAATGGGGGATAAGAACTAGTCCCCAGTTCAAAAGACTCTCTTGGAAGATTCAAAAAGAAGAGATGGAAGAAAAATGGGGTAAAGAAATAAGAGCTATACAAGAAAATTGTGAAAGTTTGGAATAAAAAGCCAACAACTTGGAAAAGGAAGCACAGAAATTGCCTAAAGAAAACAAATCCTTAAAAATAAATTTGGTGAAATCAAATATATATACTGAAGACAACAACTTCATTAAAAAAAATGGTAAAAAGGATATCGACTGTAGCCTGAAATAACACTGTAACCTACTGGAGAGAATTTATTCTAAAAAGAGTCTTACTTGTGATCCCATAAAAGAGCTTTCTTATTTCCTTTGAAAAAGACTTCATTACAAGATGGTCCAATAGCATAGACTTTAAGAATGTAAGGATGGTATTATACTATATGCATAAATATAAGCTTTTATAGTTCAGCAGTAAGTAGTGTTATTGTTACAAATCTCATCATTAGCATTTTTTAAATTCCTATTTTAGCATTTATACTTCAGGATTGGTAGTGATATCCTTCTCCATGGGAGTTGAGATTTACAAAAGCTTCCTAAGAAGGGAATCCTGCAAGGAAGAAGATTAAGATACTCAAAATGCTAGCCATCCACAAATAAGAAATCAGAGATCAAAGATGGTGAAAGGGAAGAATTTTCTTTTCCATTTTTATTTGATTTATTTAACAGTAAGTTCCTTCTCACCAGTGACTGAATACAGAAAGCAATCCAGATACAGAAAGCACTAAGCATGGAATTTTACTGGAGCAGTATAAGGATAAGTAGGTAAGACTAATACAGAAAATTAATTACTTTGATTTATGGGTCCTTCCATAAACAATTTAGTTTTCAACCTTGGCTATGTTTTTCACGTACAGATTTTTCATTAGAATGAATTTTAGACTTTAAAATATTGCCTCATTCTGTACCAAAAACTATAACAATACTGGCTAGATTATACTCTATATCTTACTCATGTCCCTAATGGGATGGTGTGAGTTGGGAATGAAATGTTTAGGAATAACTCATATTAGAGATTCAGATTTGAAGACACTTTTTTTCTATCTAGATTCTCATTTATAATAATCATTGAGGTCTTCAATATCCATCCTTTGCACAAAAAAAAAAGTCATCCCCTATCCCATAAGTCAAAACCTGTGTATATGTCTTCTCTTAGACCCAGAATACTTATATGTTGTTTGTTTGAGATTTGTGCCTTAATAACAGGCACAGAATTTAATTGCACATACTTGCTGAATGTGTTCAGTGTGAAGTTTATTTAATCTGAGTTTTTTGTATTTTGGGGATTGGGTATTTGGGGAGTCATTTTGTTTGTTTTTTTAAATATGTAAAAAAAAAATCTGTCAATGGGAAAGAAAAAAGAGAAATAAAAGGCAAGTCAACATCTCACTCTTATTTTTCCCTAACATGTAGTATAGTGATTTCCAAATGAATATCCTAAAATAAAGTTCATGATAAATGAATTTAATGAAAAGAATGGCGTATAAGATCAGAAGAAACTAAAAATTATGTATTATAGACTCTATACTGTTTAATACTTGAGGTTATGCTAATAAGGTCACCAGCCAAGCAAACCGCAAATTGGAGAAAAATTATTTTGGTTTAAGCCTTTCATGGTATGATCTATATAGTATATAAGCAAAAATTTCATGATGTGAAAAGATATAACAAAATCAAAAGCATCTTAAATATGCATATGGAAGGAGGTAGATTCAGTCTCACATGTTTTGCCACAATGGTTAAAGAAACAGGGGAAGGGTGATTGTGATGATTAGGAATTGATTCTATGTCTCTGGGCTTCAGGACATTCACAGCACTAGCTGTTCTCCCCAGTTCTTGGCTTTCATGAATTACTGACCTATCATGTAACATCAAGTAAGCAACATACTCCATCCGCTACTGGAAGACCTACATCACTTTTCCTTATTTGTCCTATCATGGAGACAGCTCTTCATGTTTTCCCTGAAGACAATTCACACTAAACCTTATTTAGAAACTTTATTTCCCTTTCTTCCTTTTATCTAAATATATCCTAATTTTCAAAAGGAAGCTGAAGTCACATGTCTTCTTTGAAACTTTCCCTGATCAGAATTTCTGATTAAGATGGCCTCAAAATTCCCCATCCTTGAAGATCGTCAAATAGTAGTTCAAATGATCATTTTGTCAAGAATGTTGGGGATTTATTAAACTTATGGGGTATGAGTTAGACTAGATGGCTACTGATCTCCTTTCCAATTATAAAATTCTATGATTTTATCATTTTTGAAATGTAACAAGGTTCTACAGAAGCCTAGCTTTACCACATAAAATCCCAATAAATATCTGAAAAAGTCCCTAGATAGACAAATAATAAAGAAAATCAAAAAAAAAAAGCAAAAGTAAGCTTTACCATGCAATTCAGGAAAACAAATAGATGGAGGGCTACTTGAACTAAGGAATTAAGCACAAGTAATATTTGATGGAAGCTGAAAAGGAAAAATGCAGATAAGTCAACATAAGGAACTTGCAAATGGAATTTCAGCCAGCCAAAACTGGGATCACAAATCAGATCTAACTCTCATAATCAAGGATCTGAAACCAGATATCGACCCTGTCTCTGATCTCTTAGAATATAAATGTTTGTATTAGGGTTGGGAGGTTTTCATATAAGTCATTGAACATTACACAAAGAGATGGAGCCACACTGTGCAGTTTTCAGCACATTAAGAACAAAAAAAAAAAAAAAAAAAAGGCAAAAGAGTTACCTGAGTACTAGTTCTGGGGTAAGCTATATATACAAAACTTTTAAGACAAATGTAATGAATACCATAGCAATAAGATTTTTCGGAGGCATAATAAGAGTAGAACCAAGTCCTAATTGGGGAGCATGCAAGGAAAAGAAGATGATACCAGAACCTTCAATGAACCACAATACAATTCAGATGAAAGTCAGAGCTTTAAGCAGAAATGGAGCCTAATACCGGTCACTCCATTTATTTGTTTTAGTCCCCAGACTATGATTACAAAGAAGGGGAAAAATCTGTATGATGTAGAAATTGTGTTTTGTTTAATCTTAATCATAAAATATCATTTTTAATAAATCTTTAAGTTAATCTTCACAATTTCCCTAGATACCTAAACTTTTAGGTTATCTCAACTCTGATCTATTCTTTCTTGAAGTACACTGTCAGTCTTAACAAAAATAAAAATGTATATCTCTTCCTTCCCATAATGTTTACATGAATAGATTATATGTTCCTGAGGGCCCTATCAAGCCTAAAAATTAATGACTTCATAGACTCAAAACTCTATGACTTTTTGTTCAAACCGCATGAGAAAATAATATGGATTAAATAAAATGTCAGTGAAAAGTTGCCTGCAAAAAGGACAGTCATTTCAGTCTTCCACCTTCTCTTTCCCAAACTAAAATAGGACAATATGTCCAATGACCTATTTATTATCTCTTCATTCATTTTTGGTGGTTATTTGGATGTTTCCCAGTTTCCTGAGGTCTAGACACCTAAACTTAATCCAATTCTTAAATATAGGTATTCTTGAAATAAAATGATGGAAACCTCTGTCAAAAAAGTGTAATTAGATGTGAAATAGGAACATTAAAACATTTAGATGCAGATGATTCAGTACATTTTTCCAGCTTTTCAAAATGACCTTTATGACTAAATATTTTCACATCTTATGTTGAAAGAAATTTGTAAAGGTGTCCCTTGTTCTTAAAAGCAGAGGAATTATGAACTAAACAGATTGCTAAACTGTTCCTAGTTACAGTGTGTCAAACTGCCACAAATGATATCATCTGTCGACATACACTGTCTTGCTACAAGACATGATTGTAACATAAAACTTCTAAATGATCTTTGGGGTATATTAAGTTGAAGTGTTCTAGTGAAATAATTCTGAAGAATTGATTCACTTCAATTCTTATTGGCATATCCCCAATTCTGAGCCTTCAATCACCCCAACTAGTCTTTAGTGAAACACATAGGAGCAATGCCATGAGTCTGATGAGTCCAAATCATGGTTGAGAGACTTACTAAGTGAATTAGAACTAAATCTATATAAATTTGCCAATTGGGACAAGCATGAGTTAGTCTTAATGATTACAATTGTTACTTCCAAAGAATTGCTACCATTGCATTCATGATTAACCTGATATACAAGGGGAACAGTGCTGAGAGACTATAGAGAGCAAAAAGTGGGGGAAGGGGGCACTAAATAGTCCAGATCATAGATTTAGAAATGGCAGAATGAAAAAAGTAATCTAGTCCAACTCACTAATTTTACAGATAAAAAAAACTGAAGCTCAGATTGGTGAGAGGTTTTGCCCAAGGTCACAGGTACTTGTGACAGTACTTGTGTTGAAATATCTGCCATCTGACTTCAAAGCCATTCCTCTTTCCACTGGAAACTAATTCCATCACATATTAACTATGAAGGATTCTATGTCAAAGGTAGGGTGAAATAGTATAGAGGTTTGGAATAAAGCACCCAGACAAACAAAACCATGCAAAATCCTAAGCAGCCAGTTCTGTGTGTAGGCAAGAGGGGCTTGTGTGAAAGAAAGAAAGAAAGAAAGAAAGAAAGAAAGAAAGAAAGAAAGAAAGAAAGAAAGAAAGAAAGAAAGAAAAGAAAAGAAAAGAAAAGAAAAGAAAAAGTACAGCTTTTCCGGAACACAACACTATACAGACTGAATTAGTAAGTCAACTCTAGCAAAATGTAAATTGCTTGAGAATACGTACAGTTTGCTGTTGCTTGCCTTTATCTTTTTTATCTTCAGTGCTGAACATAATAACACTTAATAATTATTAATATATTTTCATTGATTTAAATTGAATTTAATATACTGGAGGGAGAAGACACATAACACTGGATGATCAAAAACTGAATTAAAGAGAATCAGAGAATCATAATGCTAATCTGGGTCCAAATTCTGAAAGACTGATAAGATTCTAGGTAACTAGATATAATTGAAAGAGAAAGCCTGAAATATTGATAAGATTGTAATATTTCCTGGTGCAAGCAAAGCACTGATGGGGATTACCTCAACCTTACAGTCCCATCCCTGGGGAAGTCTTGGGTAACCCCACCTTACTGTATCCAATCAGAAATCCATGTTACAATGTCAAAACCTTTTCTCTCTCCACCAAGTTAAATTTCCCTTATAAATCTGCCCAGGGCCCATAAGGTCTTTCTCCTCACCTCTCCCTTTTGCCTCATGGAATCTTTCTCCTTATAATAGCTAACTAACTCCATCCTAAATCCATAGCCTGGCAGTCAAGGGTGTGCTTCCACCTCATGGCATATTCCTTTTCTCCTGGTCAATTGTGAATTCCACTAGGAAACTTGTCTTTTTCCTTGTTGATTGTTAAAAATCCCTTTGCTTGCTAACTATTTAACTCTTTATGTTAACTATTTAACTATTTATGCTCTTCCAAATATATTTCGTATTTATCACTCCTAGTGCCTATTTTACCTCTTCATTTTGTCTGCAATCTCTTCTTATAAACTAAAATACCTTTTGGCAAGAAAAAAGCTCTTGAGAATTATTCATATGTAAATTGTAACAACATTTGATGCTAGATCTCCATCTCATCATTTGATACTTATTAGGACAATAAGATTGATAGTTCTAGAATATAGTCAAGACCCCATTCTTCTGAATTAGATCTTGAACTAGTCCCCTAAGATTTAAAGGCATCTAGATCTCCTCATCTATACAACTGTCCCTTCTCCAAATAATGCAATGGAATCCCCACTTTAAAAGGCTGTTCTTTTAAAGTAAGCTCAACTTGAACTTTTTGTTTTCATTCTGCTCATCTAACTGACAATTCTTTATTGATTTAACAGTCTCTTCTTTTTCTGCATCTCTAGCTTTGTGAAGGCTATCTGATAGTTTATCTCCTTTTTATCCCTTTAGACTCTCAATAAGAGAAAACTGCTTATCTTGGACTTTCCCCTCCCTTCCTTTTGGAAGAGAAAACTATAAAGTTCATAAGGAAGGATATCTCTTATCTTTTTAGAGATAATATAGACCTGTAGAGATAAGTATGTCTGATCCTTTGCTGTTTGGGCTGTCTGTAAACCAAAGCTATTTTATCTATCTAGTTCAAAGAATTGTAGAATGATCAGCTCACTAACTTTAGGGCACTCTACATTTCTATGCAACTGAATTATAGTCCATTTTTGCATTGCCATTGAACAAAAAAAAAAACTTGTAATTCATAAACTCTCATGTCATTTTCATGTGAATTGCTTTTGAGATACTAATTCTGCCACCTAGGAAACTTTTGTCTTGAAACTAAGTGTAGAATTTGTAATTTCTCTTTGAAAAATTTCACTTTATTAAATATAGCCTATGTTCAACAATATTTGTAGTAGCTCTCTTCATGGCAGCAAAGACTTGGAAACTGAGGAGATATTTATCAATTTGGGAACTACTAAACAAAGTGTGGTACATGATTGTGATGGAATACTATTGTCCCATAAGAAATGATGAGTTGGTTGATTTTAGAAAAATGTGGAAAGGCTTGTATGAAATAATGAAGGTGAAATGAACAGAATAAAGAGAATATTCTTTTCAGTAACAGCAACATTGTCTGAAGAACAACTGTGAAACATTAAGTTATTCTGAGTATTATAAATACTCGAATCAAATACAAAGGATCTATGAAAAAAAAAAATACTATCCACTTCCAGAAAAGAACAGATAAGAAGTATGCATAGTCTGGTTTTACATATATACATACATATGCATACACTTATGTGTGTGTATGTGTATGATGGTGGCCTTCTCTGCTGGGCACAGAATGGAGTGTAAGAGAAACAGTTCAGAATTTAAACATTACCAAAAAATAGATAGTTAGAAAGATAGATAGATGGAGATATATCCATCATTCTACCCTGTCAAGATCTTTTGGAATATCATATCAGTTCTCTTAGTTATCAAGATATGTTTGCTATACCTTCAACCACACCCCCAACTTTGTGTCTTTTTCAAAATTGCTAATTATGTCATTACTACTCTCATCTGATTTCCTTATTAAAAAGTTAAAAAATCATAATGTCAAGAGAGTCCCAGACATCTTTACCGAAGCGATCCTTCAATGTTAACATCAACATCAGTGGTAACGTCAGTTAGATATACAACTGTTTTTAATTAATAAAACTATACTCTCTTCCAAAATATGCATGCATCACATCACAGGCATGAAGATAGGATAAAAACTTTGTTAAAAGTGTTCTTCAGATCTAGATATCCCAAGTCTACAGAACTTTTAAGCTCTACCAATGGGATTGGAAAAGGGGGCAGGGTCCAAACTTTTGATTTCTTTGCTGTTTTGAACTCCCATTGTGGAAATTAAATCCCCTTTAAGAGGGTAATAACTGACTTTGCTTTTGTATTTAAATATTCAAAATTTCTACATTGCTTAGCACAAAATAAGAGCTTAAAAATCCCCTTCATTTATTCATTTATGCTTATATAATAATCTTAAACACTATTTAGGGACTTGAAATTTTAAATAGAATTTGAACCCATTTTTATTGGCTCCTTGGTTAGTTTTTTATCCATCATTCCATGTTGACTGACATCAGTTATTTTTATTTACAATTTATTACATATTGAAAGTATAAATGACATAGTCTGACATCAACTATTCTTCATAAACCATACTGGCTAACTACTCCCTCTTGCCCTCACCCCACAATGTTCATAATTAACATACTTAGTTTGTCCAAGAACTGATCTCAAATACACCAGTTTCTAATTTACAAATTTCACTCTCTTTCTTTTCAAGAAACATTATGACAATATTTGCCTATCATCAGTCTTATGACACCTCTACTGTTCTCTATAATTTTTCTTAAAAAAAAAAAAATTCCTTCTACAAAAGACATTTCTAATAATCTGTTTCCTAATTTAGTTTTGATTGCCTATGAAATACATAGCAACCCTACAAGACCCACATTTTGACTGTCATCAACTCTTTTGTGTCATAAATTATACAAATGCACATGACTTCTCTCATCTGTAGGTTTTTTCCCCAATTGATACATGTTATTTTTTTAAGAATATCACCTCACAATTTGTCAAATCACTAATGTTCCCCCTTATAACAAAAAATTAAGCAAAACCCAACTGGTAACTTGATTACATCTCATGTTACATGCATCATTCTATATCCATATTTCCCAATATTATACTTTCCAATAAGTAACTTAGTCTTGGGAATGCCATTTTTTAAACTGAAATACACATTTCAACTTCTCTCTCACATCTGGTTCCTCTTTATTGGTGTAAAGCTATAAGGGGGAAGAGACCTGAGTACAGCTACAAGAATGAAGGACAAAGGTTGAAAACCTCACAGTGGTTAGTCAGGGTGGATAAGTGAAGATTCGAGATAATTTGAATGTCACTTACACTAGTTGACAGGAACATTATGTAAAGCTGAAAACAACCTAATCTAATCTAAGTATCAGGTTTAGATGGATGGATGGATGGATAGATAGATAGATAGACAAACAGACAGACAGTTAGATGTTAGATAGAGAAAAGAAAAGAAAGAAAGAAAGAAAGAAAGAAAGAAAGAAAGAAGAAAGAAAGAAAGAAAAAGAAAGAAAGAAAGAAAGAAGAAAGAAAGAAAGAAAGAAAGAAAGAAAGAAAGAAAGAAAGAAAGAAAGAAAGGGAGGGAGGGAGGGAGGGAGGGAAGGAGGAAGGAAGGAGGGAAGGAGGGAAGAAGGAAAGGAGGGAGGGAAGAAAGGAGGAAATAAGGGAGAGAAGAAAGGTAGGAAGGAGGGAAGATGAGGAGGGAAAGAAGAAAGGAAGGAAGGAAAATGGGAAAGAAAGAAAGAAAGAAAGAAAGAAAGAAAGAAAGAAAGAAAGAAAGAAAGAAAGAAAGGAAAGAAAGAGAGAGAAAAAGGGAGAAAGGAAGGAAGGAAGGAAGAAGAAGACAGGGAAGAAAGGAGGAAAGGAGAGAGGGAAGAAAGGCAGGAAGGAGGGAAGGAAGAAAGGAAGGAAGGAAAAGGGGAAAGAAGGAAGGAGGAAGGAAAGAAAGGAAGGAAGGAAGGAAGGAAGGAAGGAAGGAAGGAAGGAAGGAAGGAAGGAAGGAAGGAAGGAAGGAAGGAAGGAAGGAAGGAGGAAGGAAGGAAGGAAGGGAGGAGGGAGGGAGGGAGGAAGGAAGGAAGGAAGGAAGGAAGGAAGGAAGGAAGGAAGGAAGGAAGGAAGGAAGGAAGAAAGGAAGGAAATCCTTTACTGTGTATGGTAGAGGGTGAATTCTTTTCATATATTGCTTATATTAAATGGTTCCTAAGTTTCCTTTCTACTTTCTTATCCCTCCATTTCTTTCCTTTTTTTTTTTTTTTTTGCTCCTTTCTTCCTTTTGCCCTTCCTTTTTTTCTCTTTCTTTCTTTGTTGTTGTTATTATTCAGTTCTTCTTTGACTACACTGAGACTATCACTTCTTTTTTCTTCAAAGCTACGCATTACTTCCTACAGGCTAGGATGGTACTAGCTTTGAGGACTGCTCCATCACATTGCTGATTTTATATTGAGCTTACATCTATTAAAATCCTATCTCTTCCCCCCCTCCCTTTTCTACAACAACTGCTGTGAAATTAAACATCCCTTATCTTACATATGTGTAAGATATCATTTTTTCCCACTCAAGTTCAAGTCTTTAAATTTATCCCTACAGAATAACTTTTCATTCGATACAACCTATTGTTCTGGCATGTTAAGAACATTTTGGATCCTAGCTCCCTCTACCTATGAAGATCCCAACCTTTCATTGACTTGAAAAATAAATTCAAATTAATTATCTTTGGCACATAAAAATTATGTGATTGTTAAGGTACATAGAGTTAGCGTTAATCAATATTATCATTCATATAGCATTTTAAAGTTGGAAAATATTGTTATTAAAGATTTTTATTTACAAAACATGCATGGGTAATTTTTCAACATTGACCCTTGTAAAACCTTGTGTTCCAAATTTTCCCCTCCTTTCTCCAATCCCCTTTCCTAGATGGCAGGTTATCCAATATATGTTAAAATATGTTAAATCCAATATATATATATATATATATATATATACATATTTTGTTTCACAAGAAAAATCAGATCAAGAAGGGAAAAAATGAGAAAGAAAATAAAATGCAAGCAAACAGCAACAAAAAGTGTAAGAATGTTGTGTTGTGATGGACACTCAGTTCCCACAATCCTCTCTCTGGGCGTAGATGGCTCTTTTCATCACAAGATCACTGCAACTGGCCTCATTGTTAGAAAGAGCCATGTCCATCAGAAATGATGATCATATAACCTTGTTGTTATTGTGTACAATTATCTCCTGGTTCTATTCATTTCTCTTAGTCTCTCTAGGCCTCTCTAAAAGCATCCTACTGATTGTTTCTTATAAAACAATGATATTCCATTATATTCATATTCCATAAATTATTGAGCCATTCTCCAACTGATGGGCATCCACTCAGTTTCCAATTTCTTACCACTACAAAGGCTGCTACAAATATTTTTGCACATGTGGGTCCCTTTCCCTTTTTTAAGATCTCTTTGGAATATAGGCCCAATAGAAACACTGTTGGATCAAAGGGTATGCACAGTTTGATAACTTTTTGAGCATAGTTCCAAATTGCTCTCCAGAATGGTTGGATCTATTCACAATTCCACCAACAATGTATTAAATGTCCTAGTTTTCCTACATCCCCTCCAACAGTCATCATTATCTTTTCCTGTCATCTTAGCCAATCTGAGAAGTGGAAAAATATTTTTAAATATTATCTTATTTAATCCTCACAACTGTTAGAAGTAAGTGCTTTGAATGGATGTGGCATTTGAGCCCATCTGGCATAAGAGGTTACATTAGATGGAACTTGGAACTGTTGTTTTGATTCACTTGATAGCCCAAATGTATTGTGTAGCTGAGGAAAGAGCCACATCAATGTGAGAGTGTTCAGGAACAGGCTATAAAGCAATTCAGATTTCTATTCTTGTATATATCATAGATTTGAATAGAAGAAAAGGAACCATATTCAGTAAAGGTAAAATAGTATCAAAGGAATATGAACTATTCCATGGATGTGAGTCCTCTAAGAAAAATCTAGTGTCAATAGAAAATGGAAGCAAAACTGTTAATTACAAAATTTTATAATATGTTGCCTAAAAGCTGAAAACCTCTTATCCCTTGATAAAAATCAGTATTGCTGCAAGGTATGGCTTATTTAGAAATACATGCATGCTACAAGGAGAGCTACCCACATCCTACTCTATGTGGTCCTTTTGCCCACTGAGGTTTTTTGGTGAATTAGAAATCAAATTCCTAGGTCTTAGTCACAATTGAATGCTGTAAATTTTCTCCTTTGTGTGTGTTCTCTTTCTTTTTTTTTCACAGAATGAAGATATTTTCAAAATATTGATATGGTCAAAATCTGTCTACACATATTTTTTTTCTTTAAATTAGCAACTTCATAAAGTGAATAGCCCATATTCATTTCTTTCTGGGTTCCACTTCTTTTGGATTTGGGATCCACTTTTTGGATTGTTCTACCTCTTCCCCAGTCTTAACTCTAGAAGTTACTATTCTCCAAAGTCCTTCCTCCCAATTTCACTTCCTTCTGATGTATAATTTTCCTTATTACAAAGTAAACACTTTGAGCATAGGCATTGTATTTTTATGCTTGTATTTTGTATTCCCAGAAATTTATTCAGCACCTGATATATCATAATAATTTCTATCATCTATCTATCTCTATATCCATGTATCCATGTATCCATCTATCTATCTATCTATTTCTTATCCCTATCTACAAGGGTAATTCATTACAAAAGTAATATCATATTATGCCCATCATTTGGGGAATGACCAAATACATTGTAAATGAATGTTATGGAATATTGTTGTTCTGTAAGGAACAGTCAGCAGAATGATTTCAGAAAGACCTAGAGAAATTATATGAACTAATGCTAAGTGAAATGACTAGAACTCTGAATAACAACAACAATATTATGTGAAGATAATTTCTGATGGACAAGGCTTTTTTGAACACTGAGGTGATTCAGGCCAATTCCAATAGTCTTTGTGACGGAGAGAGCCATATGCATCTAGAGAAAGAACTGTGCAGACTGAATGTGGATCCCAATATAGTCTATTCACCTTTTTTATTGTTGTTTGCTTGGGTTTTTTTCCTCTCATTTTTTTCCTTTTTGATCTGATTTTTCTTGGGCAGCATGATATATGTGTAGAAAAATTGCACATATTTAACCTATATTGGATTACTTGCTGTCTAGGGGAGAAGAGAAATTAATAGGGAAGAAGAAAAATTTGGAGCATAAGGTTTACCAAGGATGAATGCTGAAAACTATCTTTACATGTATTTTGAAAATAAATTATTTTTTAAAAAACAATATTACATTCACTCACTTTATGGCTACAACAGAGGGATTTATTTGGTCATATCCCATTTATTTTTGCCCTCTATGTAATCAGGAGAAGCTGAATAGGAAAGTGTCCAGTAAGATGGTCTCTGAGTCAGGAAACTGTTGCTGCAGGGTCAATCATTTTTTATTAGATCCAGTTCTTCATGACTTTATTTAGGGCTTTTTTGGCAAAGATACTAAAATGGTTTATCATTTCCCTCTATAGCTCCACAAATGAGGAAAGTGAGGTACATATGGGTAAGTGGCTTTTCCAGGATCACCGAGCTCTGAGGCTAATTTGAACTCAGTAAGATGGGTGTTCCTGACTTCAGATCTGACTATCTACTGCACCACCTACCCTGCTTAGCTTTAAATCTAACTTATGACATGCTAACTGTGTGATCTTGGTCAACTAATTGCTTCTTTTTTCTAGGAAATTCTCAAAGATAAGGTGCAAATAAGGTGCTTCTTTGTACTAATATAGAAATTCTCTATATTACTAAAATCTGTCTCTATTCCTTATTGATATGTGATTTAATATTTTATTCATAAGAAAATTTATTTTACCAATAAAGACTCAGGTCCTTATCATTTGATTCTGAAAAGGAAGGTGATAGTTCCCATACAATGAAAAAAATCACATATTTAGTCCAAGAAAATAAAGATAAAATGACCATACATGAACAAGCATATATTTATATATATATCTTTGGGCTTGAAATGAGGTTTGTGGAACATATTTGTGTTGCTCCTTACAGGAATAGCAGCAAAATAAGATCATAATTTTTCATTCATTTAACCATCTATTCAATAACCACTTTTTTATTTCACATCTCTGGATACAAAAAAGTTATAAATCCTATCAAAAATTATTATTACTTATTTCCTACTTTGAACAAAATGAAAGCCTACATTTCAAAGTCACAAACTCAATATATTCTCCATTGCATTTTTAAAGGCACAGATTACAAAGGGGACTCATTTGTTCCTTTTCTGTTAAATAGTGTCTAGTGAAAGGACATATGATCTTGGAATTTACATCCTTTATTATCTACTGGGCAAGTAAAACCTCATTCTTTACAAATGCTTCTGTGGCAGCATTGTATAATAACAAATCATTATGATTTCTTTTGCTATTCATTGAAGTAACTCTAATCATAATTAAACACTTTTTATATTAATGTGTATGTAATGTGCAATTTCATAGAAAGGGAGCCATGCATTAGTATTAATTATAAGACTTTTGATTTCTTCATCTGTTGAAAGTCTGAACAAATTCCCTTAAAGCACCATCTTTCAATGGTTCACTTGGCCATTTTCACAATCTCTCAAGGTGAATGTTGTATGTAGCACAGCATCTTTCAATCAGAAAGAAATAAAAGAAAATGTAAATTGTATCTCTCCCTTCTCAATCTCATCTCTCTTCCCGCATCTTATTATTTTCAAAAAATGAGGCATATATTTCCCAGACTAGACACAGGAATATATGTCATCTGTTAGGGAGGCAAGATTTGTTAACACAGAAAATGCTGGCTTTGTTGATGGAAGGTCAATTTTGAAAAGGCGTTAGATCTGTGGGAAGCAATTTTATATGCCCTTAAAACATTTCAGGGGAGGGAGACTGAGAGTTGGAGAGGAAAGGCATCTTATTTCAAATCTCCATTTAATGTTTACTTTTCTTAAGTGTCCATTTCTAGATCTAGAATTTAGTGCCAGGTACAGATTTACAACTCTGAAAAGTAATGAAAATCGTTAACTTTCCTGAACATGGGAGAGATTTAAGACCAAGTTCAAAAGGCACAAATCAAATGAACCTAAAGCAGCCCCATCAACTCATATTTTCAGCATAAACTTTATCACAGTTAGTGAATCAGATGCTAAAGTCAGATGACTTTCCTCCAGTTCACAGTGCAAGCATAAGGCTACAGATGGCTTCTTCATGTCTAACGGCATGATCTGCTGTGTCAGGAAAGTGGGAGCCCTGTCATAGCGTATTACTTTGTCTGTGATATGTCTTACTGACAACATCACAGCCTTTTGATTTACACTGACTGGACTTAAAATAAATGAGTGGAATATTCCCCAAGGCATATAATCAATCGCATCTGTTGCAATTCTGGTATTTCCTTTGCCCTGTTTATACCATTACTGTCTCTGCTGAAGCTGTATTATTATAAATGCTTCCAGAAACATATTTTGGCATAAGACTCCTGCACTGCTGCTACAATGCTAACAATTCCAACCTCAAAGGGCCACAGGAGCATTACTATTACTCCAATACTGGACTGATCATGATAAATATTATGAAAGAACAGAATATGCATTTACGATGGCCCGTTTTCATATCTTTTTGTTTGATAAAAAAGTGGCAAACAGGCTAGGGTGGCAAAAAAAAAAAAAAAAAAAAAAAAAAACATCTGTTAACAATGGTGAGCTAATCTTGCCATATTACAGGATAATACAAAAATAAATTACTGGGTGTTTCTGGACAGCAATCTCTGAAGTGTTTAAAAATTGCAAGTATTTGACTCTGTTGTTCAAAGATGAAGAAACCTTGGGAGGGAATATATTCTTTATGTTTCAAAACAACATATGGTGGGATTAGAAAAATATTTGTATAAGAAAATATTCTTGAAGAATGAAACATTTGAATATGCTTTTATGGATTTACCCTACTGATATATCTGTCTAATTTACACCTCATTGGTATGAATGGAAAAGTTTAAACTAAAAATTGCAGGGGGAGGGGAGGAAGGTAAGTAGGGAGATGTCAGTAGAACAAAAAAAAGTCTGAAGGGCTTTTAACAATGGAAGAGAACATTCTAAGTTTATCTAAATGTTCATTTTAATTTAAAGTAGTATGTCACATCTTTTGTTATGTTTTAGTAATTAATGTGGCTTATGTAATAAAGACATAGTTTCTCAAAAGCAGCACTTTTAAATTAAATAATAATTCACTACTCAGGCCAATACCCATTCTTCCTGGTTAAAATCAAACAGATCCTAGAAATGTCATATCTCCATGTGAATAGTTTCAAAAATAAATTTTTCATTAAACTTTATAGTGTGTGCATTTATATATAAATATATAAATACACACATTTATAAAAATATATGTGTGTAGATGAAAGATTGCGTTTTAAATATTGGAAAATATACTAGTCAATGCTCAGCAATTTTTAAAGTATCTAGTAATTTACATTAAATTCAATGTATACTTCTAAGAGTGTATAAGGGGGTAAGAAATCTCTGGATATATAGATATATATGTATACATATAATTATAAATACAGATACTACAAATATGACTTCCATTGAAAATGGTACTGAAGTCTTTGCCCATGGTTTAATGTGAAAGGTATAATTCAGCTTCTAGTCTTCAAAGGCTAGTATCCTTTTTACTGATGAAATGTTTTAAATTCAATTATACGTTTTCATTTAAATTTTAATTCCTATATTTCTTAATAAAATAAATTTCTAAAATAAATAAATATTTCTTAATTTATTTTTAAATGAAATATAATTATCAGTAAGAAAAGTCCAAAAAATTTAAAATTTTAGTTGTTAAAAAACTTATATTACTGGAAAACCTTAGTATTTTCTATTTTGCTTGCACTTACTTCTCAGGGCATAGATGAAGCTATCTGAAGGCAAAATGTACATTTTTAACACAATCACTTCCATACCCATCTACATGGTGCAAAGCTAATGGAACTACTTCCCCAAAAAATGATTGTGTGGGTGTCTATAATTTCAGGGGAAAACTGGAATTCACAAATCACATCAGCATATTCATCTCTGCCATCTTCTTTTCCTGGAGTTCATATATTTGACAAGATCCTGGCTCTTGGTACTGCCTATTGTTTGAATTATCAGTCCATATTCACCTATGAAAGAAACTTAAGTGCAGAACCCTCAAGGTAATTGGTCAGTATCAGTCTGAGAACCCTAATTGTGCTCAAAGTCATTGTGTGACCCAGGATTCTTCTGTCTTATGCTAAACTCAGAGCAGAATTTTCCTTCCAATTATAATTTTCAAAACCTCCTCTGAAAGATACAGTTTTGTATACTTTGCAGTATCTATAATCACATGATTAGTGAGTATGCAAGTTGCAAGACATTATACACTGACTGTTCTTTTGAAAGTGATGATATCTTCAATATCAAAAAACTCTAGAGCTATAGTTAGCATCACATAACTTATCTGGGTACCTCATCTATTCAAGACCATTATTGAGGAGTCCCCCCAAAAGATGAGGATTCTATAAAGGATACAGGGCCAAATGGGCAAGTGGCAAATATTTGAGGGGCCCAAATTGTGCAATGTCAAAAGATGATACCCAGAAAAAGAAAGGAAAGCCAAGTATTGTGTACTATTAATCAATACTTAAATGATGACATCAAATAAGAAATACTATCACCATAAGTATCACACTGACAATGAAAATAAGAAAAAATTAAACAATTACTTATATCAGAATTTTTATTGATGAAATTTTAACCTACAAGTTTACTTCAATTATCAGAATATTCCATAGATGTCCAAATAAAACAACACTGAGAATCTTCAGTTGTTTATTTCTTGGTATTTTTACCTAGATTAATTCTTAATTATCATATATTTATCTCCATGTGACTTTTTAAAAGGGGCAAAAAACTAAAAACACTGAATTCTGTTTATATACTTATATATTAGAAAAGTGTAAAGTTGTGATCAGTCATCAGTTTTATAATTTAATATTTAGTGCTCTAAAAAAAATTCTTCAGTAAATATTAAGACAAAAGATTGGCACGAGAGTATAATAATTTTTCCCCTTGGACAGTTGGTTTATTTAACAATCAGAGAGACTAGTAGGCATAATGGATAGAGAGCTGGTCTCAAACCTTGCTGTGGGATCCTGAGCAACCTATTTATTCTCACAGGGCTCCAGGCTATTGCATTAAATAACTTTTAAAGCAGATTTTTGTGACCTTGGACAATTCATTTAGCCTCTACATGCTTCAAGACTATAGATTGCAGTTAAGGTTCTAACTTGCCTTGATAGAGGGAATATCCTTACATGGAAGTTCCCAATACTAAGTTAACCACAGGTCCTGCTTATATACTAACAATTACTATAGAACACTGTAATATCAACTTAGTGATGGTAATTGTCATGGACAGCAAAGAGAGCCAAACTGAAAAAATGGAGTATGCATGTTTCAAGGCATTATACACTGACTGCTCTTTTCAAAGTGATGAAATCTTCAGCATCAAAGAATCCTACAGATATATTTAGCATCACATAACTTTTCTGGGTACCTCATCTATTTAAGACCACTACTGATGAGGTCCCTTTTTCCACTAACTCTCTTTGACCTAGTCAGAGTTAAACACATGACATCATTATAAGATAAAAGAAAATTGACTTGCATCCAAAATGCAAGATAAAGGAATAAAAATAGGCAGCATCTGCATCAACCAGTTTCTGGACCCTCAAATACATTACCTCTTCAAGTAGGACCTCTAACACAGGTAAAACTCTGTCCAATCTTAGCAGAAAACAGTTTAAGAAGATGAGACTTTCTTTCCAAACCCCAAGAGATTTTGGAGTCCCATTTGTTTGAAGGAGGTAATGTTGAGGTTCTGGGTAGCTACACGAGCATTGACATAAATATTGTGAATTATGATAAACAATCTGGAAACTTAACTACTCCCTGAGGCAAGCAGGGAGAAACACTGATAGGGTTATAAGTGGACTTTTAAATTTTGATTAGGCCTTTTCTCCAAGCAGATCTTTATTATGTCCCCACCGCAAGTGGAAATCTTTGATCCAATTTATAGCTGAATTATTTGCATTAACATAGCCATCATAATTACACAGTTACTATAACCAATCAGAAAACCAAGTTATCATGTCAAACCCCCAAGGTTCTATTTCCCCTATAAAGACCTACTGTATTGTAATTCACTCACTAACTCCTTTTTTGGGATTAGCTTGCCAATCAATGGCATAATTCCTCACTTGTTCCTTGTTATGGATAAAATCTTTTGGGGGTTAATCCGCTTCCTAAGCATCACAATAGCTAATGTCTATTAGGACCCCAATTCTTTTTTTGCCATTTGCCACTCAATAAATGCCAAATGTCACTCCCTCCTCAACTTGTCTTGGTTTAATGACATCTCTGCTAGGAAACTTGTCTTTCCCCTTGTTAGTTGCTCAAAAACCCCTTTTCCTTGCTAAATACCCTTGTAGATTTATCCTATTGTTAGTAATATAATAAAATCTTTGTCCCTTGATCTGAAAAAGATCTATTGCTACAAATTTTTTTGAGAAATCCAATACTAGACAATATCCCTAATACGTACAAATCCCATATCCCATCATTTTAGTGGTCTGGTACAGGAAGAATTTAACTACATTCCATTAGCAAAACAGTGTGGATAATAACACTAGAAAAAAAGGAGGGATTCAGATTGTGAAGGATATTAGTGGCAAATAGAAAGTTTTTATTTGGCTCCAGAGTAAATTGGGAATTACCGATTTTATTGAGTAGAAGAGTGACATGGTCAGAGTAGATAGAGTCTAAAGAAGATTACTGAAGTAAAAGTTAAAAAACAAAACCACATAGCAAGTGCTCATATTTTTGCCTTAACTCTCAAAAAATTGGGAATAAAATTCTGGGTCAAAAGTAATAATCATTTTAATCCTGTTAGATATCTTCTTTCTCCAGAATCAGGCTTTCTTAACCTAAGGTCCATGAACTTTAAAAAAAAAAAAAAAAAAAATAGAGAAAAAGAGAACAATTCAATTCAGCTCTCTGAACCTCATTTTCCCCATAAAAAGAGATTAGGCTAGATGTTTAAGGTCCTTTGCAGCTCTTACATCAATAAGGCTATAAGAAACACAAACTTCCTAGGTAATAGAGGGAGTAAGAGAGCACTTAATTATATGTAGAAACTAAGTTCTGGATCTCACTTAAGTCAATATCTTTTCCCCCCAGGACTTCCCTCTCTGTCCTAGGGTCTTTACAACCCAGCACATTGAATCATTGTACTTTAATACCGGGTAAAGCAATAGATATGTGAGGATTATCATAAGATTATAAGGGTACAAGTACATCTGTCTAGGGTAGGAGAAGCTACCTAAAAAAGAGAAAAAGGAGAACATTACACAACTATTATATATTTAGAAAGAATAGCAAGTTGTACATAGTATATTTGCATTTCAAGTACAATCATCTTTTTCTCCCATTCTATTATGTTATTTTATTTCTTAAATTCAGATTAAAATAAATACAATTAAAATGAATGAATGAATAAAAATAGACATCATCAGCTGTTTCCTCAAACTTCCTTCTCCTACTCTTCCAATTCCAGAAAGTGGTTGATCTACTCCTTGCCTACAATAGAGTAGATAGGACATTGGATCTGGAGTCAAGATGATTTCATGTTTTACCTTAGACACTTAACAGCTATGTGATTTGAATAAATTACTTAATCTCTGTTTACCTGTTTCCTCATCTGTAAAATGAGGATCATAAGCTTATTGTGAGGATAAAATGAGGTAATATTTGTAAAATTCTTAGAACAATGCCTGACATATGAAAAGCACTAAATAAATATTTGTGCTTCATCATCCTAATGCTTTGAGTTGAGGGACAAAATGAAGTTCCATAACTTTTCCAATCAAAATGAATGCTGAAATCTGTTAGAGACTTTCCTTCTGAGAATTGCCCTGTATGCCATGTCATAATCCACCCAATTGATGCAATCTGCTTACCAAAGTTCAGACATCCAAGACTATGCTGATTTATTAATGGTTAGATGACCTCTTCTAGTGACCCTTTAAAGAAGGGTCATTTCATTCTCTTATGACCAAATCACAATAGGATCCCTGTAGAACCTCTAACCACAAAACTGTGTCAGGAAGAAAGCATTGTCTTGACATTCTTCCTCTTTACTTGAACTTTCTAAATTATTTAATTCATAGAAAATACTCAGAATGATATTTTTGGAAGGTGAATTTAATTCGGAAAGAAGCTAAAGTAATCACGTGGAAACTATACCATGATTATAGCCTACAGCCAAAATCCAATCACAAATTTTGAATTCTTAAATGGAGTTCATCTCCACCTAACAGAAGTACATTTGGAGAACTATGCTAGCTCTCTAATGATTGCTTTCATCTCAAATTTATGTATACAATAGGAGTAAAAATGTTTGGAAAGAATTAATTGATGCAAAGGGGTAAATAATCTGTGGTTCCTTTCTCTACATGTCTTGAATTTTTGTCTGCTACTGCTATCTGGGGCTTATGTTATATTTATGTTTATTTGTGTTTATAAATACATGCATGTGTACATTTATAAATATGAATATATACATGTTATTGTTTTAGGCATATGTATATGTGCATGTGTGTATGTGTGTCTATGTATGCATGCATACATATAAACATAAAGGGTATTCAAAACTTTGGTACAGATTTAAGTCTTAAGAGTTTAAAAATAAGGCATTCATCCTGCCAGCATTTGGGGCAACCTTCATGTAAACTAATCTTTCCTTACTCTTTCTACAATTCCATTCAACAAGTATGTATCAGACAACGTTTATGTGCCTAACACTGCTGATTTTGTCAGTAAAAGGCAACAAGGAAAGTAACAATCTTCTTTCCCTCCCCTTTGAGAAACTTATGCCCCGAAGGTAAAAAAAAATAATTTGTATAACAGCAAATACAAGCTATATGAAAAATAATCAGATATGGATTCTAAAAACTGTAGTTTCTAGGGGAACTTCTAGAAACGGGGGGGGGGGGGGAGGAAGGGGGAAGGATTTTAGAGAAATGGCCCTTGAGCTAGCTCTTGAATGGAGGAAGGGATCAAAAGAATTAGAAGTGATCCTATCAGGTTTAGAAGGGACAGTAAATCATTTATCCCAAACTTTATCACCTTAAAGTTCTATATAAATGCCATTTTTACATATGAAAAAAGCTTAGACCCAAAGAGTTGAATTACAACAAAATAATGTAGCATAATTTCATAAAATTACACTAAAATTGCAAGCAAGACAAATATCTGTGAGCAAAAGAGGCAAAAATGCATAAAATATATTTATAGTATTATATAATATCAATATTTTAGCACTCAATACCATAATAATTCAGACACCTTCTCTGATATGAAGGGAAGGCCAAAAAAATTTATATGAATTTCCCAGATTATGGTATTGCTGTGCTTCCACTCACCATAATGTTTGCTGGAAGTAAAGATGATTTTTAAAAATTATATGAAAAAAATTTTAAATAAAATAAAATCTCCATCTTTTGACCACATGCTGAGAAATTAAAGATAGACAGTTTATATGAAGACAACATTGGTATTATATATTTAAGTGGTCAGGATAAGATTTGTCAATTAGAGAGATAGCAAGATGTATTTCAAAAGTCATTGAGCTGGGAGTGAAGAATTCCAGTTCTAATTTTTTTTACTGTTATCTGTTGTCATATTAAATGCATGCATTTAATATGACAACAGATAACAGAAATCACAATCACAACATCTGCAATTGTAAAGTGACAATGTTGTACTAGATGATATCTGTACTAGATAGATGGAATGTTTTTGATTTTAAGATAATCAGATAAGATCCTTAACTATTGGTTTTATTATCAGTATCTAAGAGGAGAATTATTTGGGGAAGAAATATAATGATATTTCAAGACACTGCTTAGAATTTACTTCTGTTTCTTAGTTCTTAAGACAAGTGGCTGGAAATATTTGAAGTTGATTTAATTTTGACAAAATATGCTTTTCTGTTTCTAAGGGGAAAATCTTGTAGCTGATAAAGAGGAGCTCAGAGTCTTTAAGACTTCAAACAGTTCCTATACAGACATTTTACTGATTTTAAGCATAAGTGATTCCAACATATGGATTAAATTCTTCTTTGGGTAAACATGGGCTGTATATTAAGAGAGTTAGGTGCTTGACAAAATCAATTTGGGGTTTTATTGATCCTAAATAGTTGGTAATTCAGTAAACCTAAATTGTGTCTGTGTTTTCCCACCCCAAATTTAAAATTTGAAAATATAAAATATAAACCTGTCATTGGCTATTAGGTTTATTCAGGTCATCAGTATAGCTCCAAATTAAAGTATGTAAATTAAAAGAGCTTCCTGGATATAGAAAAGGCAAAAACAGTCATAGTTGATTTCCAGATTTTTCTAAAGAACCAAATTAAATCATACTTTATTAGAGCGAGGACTAACCTTAACATTTATCCCACCAGCTGCCCACCAGGTCAATTTTTCTTCTTCAGCTTTAATGCAGCAATCTCTGAAGTATAGACTTTACATAAACCAATGCTCTGGGGAAATCTAATTTACTGAAAAGCTTTGAAACTCCTATTTTGTGACCCTCACAATCCAGATTGTATTGCCTCCTCCATTAAAATGCAAACTTCCTGAGCATTTATTCGCTTATTTGTTCATTCATGCAATCATTCACTGAGACCAACCCCTCAATTTTACACTTGAGGAAAATGAAAACTAGATAAATTGAGTGATTTAATCTATATCACATTACCTACCTATTAGACCATAGTAATGAAAGTATTTTCCAAATCTTAAAGCTCTATGTTTATATTATCATTCTTTACCTTGTCGTGTTATGTCTTGATGGAGGTAAAAGGAATTCAATATTGGCTTAAGTCACTATCTAGCTATTATTCTTTGACATTTAATGTTTTGAGGACTATTTCCTAAGTGAATAAAATAACTGCTTTTTGTAAAGATTTTTTTTAGAATATTGAGATGTTAACTCATCACCTGTAGGCTCACTTGTCAACACCTTTGTGACAAGGCAGACAGAATGTTAAAAAAAAAAACGATATACCTCTTCTTCCCACATTATTTGGGATAGACCTTCATGTTTTGAAGAGTTTTCATTCTAGATAGCTTAGAATTTATTAATATTTGACTAAATAAGGACAGTTAGATGGCAGTCAGGAGGATCTGAGTTCAAATCTCAGCCTCAGACACTTAACACTTTCTAGCTGTGTGATCCTGGGTAAGTCACTTATTCCCTAATGCCTTGATATATAGCTATAGATAGATAAATATAAATATATAGCATCTATTATCACATATATATTTGTCATTCATTCATTTATGAAAGTCATTGAACTTCTGAGGTACAACTCTAAACAAGAAGTTATAATTTTTTTAGGTATTTGGTAAACACTAATATCTGCCACCGGAGCTATTGTAGTTTCCAAGTCTGGGGTTCTTGATCATAATCATTTTGTAACTCTGTTGGCTATGTCCTGACACTAAACTATTATTTTAAACCCCTCTTTGTGATTTGACCATTTGTATGATATTGCTACATATTACTGAGTTCTTGTAAATATTGCTCATTGAGGGCTTTTTGATTTCATTCTTGAATCTTTGCAGTTTCATAGAATTTAGCTAGCACTAAACCAATCCTAGTTACAAATTCAGTGGAACATATCTATTTTCCACCTTTGTTGTATTTTAATTTGGAAAACACTTCCATACATTTTTGCTTCATCTATTATGTGCTCTCAGAGGAGCTATCAATCATACTTTAATATGAAATCATTCATCTTT
The DNA here is from genome assembly GCF_902635505.1 of Sarcophilus harrisii. Taxonomy (NCBI): domain Eukaryota; kingdom Metazoa; phylum Chordata; class Mammalia; order Dasyuromorphia; family Dasyuridae; genus Sarcophilus; species Sarcophilus harrisii. The sequence goes on from NC_045430.1 coordinate 45,658,127, forward strand.
AAATAATTGTCTTGGGAGTAATCTTCCTTTCCATTAATATTATAATTGGTATTATCATATTTTAGTAATATTAGTATTGATTAAAGAAATATTAAATTGATTATTAATTTAAATATTAAATAAATAAATAAATGTTGGATTTATTTTATATTATATAAATTATATTTATATAAATAAATATAAATATTTCTTATTTATATATAATATTATATATTATGATTTTAATTAATTAATTAACAATATAATATAAATCTAGATATAAATATAAATTATATAAATAAATTAATAAAAATAATGATTGAATAATAAATAATAATAACAAATAAAATATTTAATAAATAATAAATTAAATATTAAATTAATTAAAGAAAAATAGTATAATAGTATTATGTTAATTAAATAACTATAGAACATAATATAAACCAGGCTTAAATTATATTATAATTCACTACTCTATTTTTATTACATATTTGGGGATTATTTCAATTAAAGCTTCTAATAACTTCAAATTTTCCCATATAATCTCATTCTGTTCATTGTAATTTTGTTTTCTGCTCTACAGGCCTTAATGAGAGGAAGTACAATATAAGAGACAGTTCATAGAATCAGAAAGATCTGCATTCAATTCCTATTTTCACATGTATTTCCTATGTGACTATGAACCTTTAACTATGTGCTATATACCATTAACCTCTTGCTACCCTTAGGCAATTTACTAATGAAATTTGTGGACATATTGTCAATCTACATCAGTGGAAGAATTTTCCACATTAATGATTCACAATACCTATGAATAGTCAAGTCCAAACTCTTGCTTTTCCCAACCATTCACACACACACACACACACACACACACACCCTTCAATGAATATTGCAGAGAAATGTTTCAAATTGCTATCTCAAGATCACTTGAACCAATTTGAACCAGTTTAGAGTGGAACAATATGAGGACATTCAAATGCTAATGTGAGGTGATTTATTATTGAATATTAAGTAAAATTCCAACTTTTCCTGATGTTTTCCTTATAGATTTGTTAAAGTAGTAAAAGTCTATAATTTTTCATAAGATTTCTGCACAGAAAGAAAGCAAAACAAATCACAACTAAGGTTCAAAGTATGAAGGAAAGTATTTGTCATGACTCAATTAAAAGGAACAAATATAGATTGAGAAAACCAGGTGCAATCCTTGCAAAACATATGCAAGGATAATTTTTCAACACTGACTCTTGAAAAACCTTGGATTGCAATTTTTCCCCCTACCCCTCACCATCTCCCCTAGATGGCATGTAATACAATATGTGTTAAACATGTCTACCAAACATTTAAAGAACAATTAATTCCAATATTATATAAACTATTTGGAAAAAAATAGGTAAAGAAGGAGTCCCGCCAAATTCCTTCTATGACACAAATATGGCACTAATACCTAAAAAAGGAAGAGCCAAAACAGAGAAAGAAAATTACAAACCAATCTTTCTAATAGATATTGATGCAAAATTTTTAAATAAAATATTAGCAAAGAGATTACAGCAACTTATCAGCAGGATAACACATAATAACCAAGGGGGATTTATATTAGAAAATGCAGGTATGGTTCAATAAGAAGAAAACTATTACCATAAGCAATCATATCAATAACAAAACCAACAGAAATCATATGATAATCTCAATAGATGCAGAAAAAGTTTTTGACAAAATACAGCACCCATTTCTATTAAAAACACTAAAGAGCATAGGGATAAAGGGAATTTTCCTTAAAATAATATGCATTATAGATCTAAAATCAACAAGCATTGTTTGTAATGGAGAGAATATGGTTGCATTCTGAATAAGCTCATGGGTAAAACTAGGATGCCCATTAACACAACTATTATTCAACATTGTATTAGAAATGTTGGCTTTAGCAATAAGAAAAGAAAAGGAAATTTTAAAAATTTAAAATAAACAATAAGGAAATAAAACTTATCACTCTTTGCAGATGATGGGATGATAAAGGTAAAGAATCCTAGAAAATCACTCAAAAAACTCCTGGAAACAATTCACAACTTTAGCAAAGTCACAGGATATAAAATAAACTCACACAAATCATCTATATATTACTGACAAAGCCCATCAGGAAGATATAGAAAGAGAAATTCCATTTAAAATTATTATAGACAAGGGACAGCTAGGTGGAGCAGTGGATAGAGCACCAGCCCTGAAGTCAGGAGGCCCTGAGTTCAATTCTGGTCTCAGACACTTAACACTTCCTAGCTGTGTGACCCCGGGCAAATCAATTAACCCCAATTGCCTCCGCATAAAGCACAAAAAAAAAATTATTAGAGACAAAATAAAATACTTGGGAGGTCTATCTTCCAAGAGAAACCTAAGAACTTTATGAACACAACTACAAAATACTTCTCACACAAATAAAGTGATATCTAAAAAACTGGAAAAATATCAATTGTTCATGGCTAGGCTGAACTATTATAATTAAAATGACAATTCTGCCTAAAATCTGTCTACTTGTTCAGTGCCATACCTATCAAATTGGCAACAATTAGTTTATAGAGCTAGAAAAAAATAATAACAAAATTCATCTGGAAGAACAATGAGTCAAGAATATCAAGGGAATTGATGAAAAAAAAATAATAACAGAAAGGTTGGTGGTTTAGCAATACCAAACCTAAAACTATATTATAAAGCAACAGTCATCAAATGGTTTCATTTGGTACTGACTGACTAAAAAGTAGTGGGTTTCAAATCAATCCCAATAGACTTTGCACAGAAAATGTCATCTGCATCCAGAAAACAAAGAAGACCGAATGTAAATCATTCATGCTATGTTCACTTCTTTTTTCTGTTTTTTTTTTTAATCTCTCCCATGGTTTTTCACTTTTTGTTCTAATTTTTCTCTTCCAATATGATTCAAAAAGCAAGGTGTGTTAGAAATAAATTTTTAAAAAGAAACAAACAAAAAAAAGTGATGGATCAGTAGCATAGATTAAATACATATAACACATTAATCAAGGCCTTTATTAATCTAGTATTTGATAAACCCCCAAATTCCAACTTCTGGAATAAGAACTTACTATTTCACAAAAATTGCTGGGAAAACTGAAAACAATATGTCAGAAATTCAGCATAGATCCACATCTCACACTTCATGCCAAAATCAAGTTAAAATGTGTACATGATTTGGGCATAAAGGATGATACCATAAACAAATTTAACTATTAGGTCTTTGGAGAAGGGAGGAATTTATGACCAGAATGATCCAGGATTTATGGAAAACATTATAAAAGGCAAAATGAACAACTCTGGTTACATTAAATTAAAAAGTTTTTGCACAAACAAAACCAAAAGAAACAAGATTAAAAGGGAAGCATAAAGCTGGGGAAAAAATCTTTACAACCAGTATTTCTGATGAAGATGTCATTTCTAAAATAAATAAAGAAATAAAGAACTAGAATAAATAAAAATTATATAAGAATATGAGTTATTCCTCAATTGATAAATGGTCAAAGGATATGAACAATTTTCAGATGACAAAATTAAAGCCATCTATAGTTACATGAAAAATCACTATTGATTAGAAAAATGCAAATTAAAACAACTCTGAAGTACCACCTCATACCTCTCATATTGGCTAAGATGACAGAAAAAGATAAATGCTAAAAGGGATGTGGAAAATCAGGTGATATATGTGAGAAACAGAAAGGAGTTGAGTTTAGTTGGATCTCAGACTGAAAGAGGGGAAGTAATGTACGATGTTATTATCTAGTGGATTATAATTTTAAAATTTGAGATTTATTTAGTGCCTGGCAGACTGGGGAAGGGGGACAGTAAGTGACTGGACTTGGCTCCAAGCTATAATCAAATAAACTTAAGAGCAATGTTTCTCATTTATGTGGCACATGGTTACAACCTCAAATGTTTTAAAACATAAGAGTGGGATCAGGGGCTAGTGGTATATTTGTTTGGTTCTTTCTTTTGTCTAAACATAGATTAAAGTAAAGTAAATGAATGATTAACAGGCAAAATTGCTAAGTAAGCAAATTCTGGTTTTTGAACCCCTAATCTTTCTGACCCAACACTGCCCTTTCTGCCCCTCCTCAACATATAGAAACTTTAATGTTAAGCAAAAGTTCCTTTTGGCATCCCTCAGGTTTTAAACAATAAATGCTTTTTTTTTTTAACTTTTGTTTTATATTAGATCCAAGATTATTAAGTTATCAAGAAATTTATATTTCAGTTAGTTTTTTTTTCTTTTCTTCCTGGAACTGCTCAGGGATGAAGGAATACACAAGATCTGAGACTTTCATGCTAACGCATGGCTTTTCTTAGTTAATATTTTTCTTAATCCCATTCAATTCTTTGCACTGTAGTATAATCTAGTAATTCTTTCTTAAGTATTTACTAAATCAAAGAAAACTTATTAAGTACTGGGAGATAGACACTGACACATGAAGGGGATAGGTTTAAAAATAGGCTTTACAATGAGATTACAATACTATATCACACTCAAGAATGAGTAAAAAAACATCTCCCATTGCTTACTAGCATCTTTTCTACAAATTAAAGTCCTAGGGAGTTGTCTAGAGTCCAGCTTCTTAAGCTTTTCTTGAATGCAAATTGGGAGTCTTACAAGTAAATGTGTTGGTCATGAAATCATGATTTATTATCAGTAAATGTTTGATTTGTATACATATTTAACATATCTATATATCTGGGGTAATATAAAAATTTCTATCTAATATAAAAGTATCATCAAAATGCTATATATAGGTAATATTAGTATCTAAAACTAAATCAAAATGTAGCTACAGGTATGTTTGTGCATGGATTAATGGTCCTTTTTTTTTACATGAATTTGCTCTAATACCTTAAATTATATATTGGAACGTAAAGATGTCTACAGAATTCATTTGGAAGATAGCAAAAACTCACCTAGTTCTTTTTTTCCCAAAACTCTCCCTCCTTCTAAATTTCTCCATTCTTCTTAAATGAAACACCACAAATTCAGTCACCCAAGCTCAATACCCAGGTGCCATTCTCAATTTCTCATTGCCTATCATCCCATATATATCCAATGAGTTGTCCAATCCTGTCAATTATATCTTTATATTGCATAATAAAGATGCCCCCAAACACACAAAGGTAAATGTCTTCTTCAGCTAGGGATGAAATAAGATGAAATAAAGGAGAAAGGAAGAAATCATATGCAAAGATAGTGAGTCTAGAATTTCAAGTAGTTTTGGTCAAGGAACCAGCTTCCCCTCCTTGTTTCTTCTATCAGAGCTACTATCTGCAGTTCAAAATTTTGATACTTATCTCACTCATGTCTCCCTCCCTCCAGGTCTTGTTTTATGGTACATCTCTAACAAATATTGTAGTCATCCTTCTCTTAGCAAATCAGAAATCATATAGTCTATGGATATGAAAATTTTCTTTCAGGATGTCAACCAAGATATAGTATAAATAAAATAAGTGAAATTTGAAGAGAACAGAGCACCATAAACAAGGAGAACCAGGAAAGATTTTTGATAAGAAGTAAAATTAAGTTGATCATTGAAAACAAATTTAGAAACCTAAGAGGTTTCTTTATTAAAGAAATTTCTATATTAAAGAAACCTAAGGGAGTTATTCCTGATATATCAGACAGAATTATGGAAGCCAGATTAATGTCAAATTTAGAGAACATCAAGCAGGACAGTCTGGAAAAGTAGATTACTTTAGACTGTAAAGGAATTACAATGGCAATTTATTCAGGGGCAATATGAATCCAGTGAAACTTTTTAAGCAGAGGGATAACGGAGAATTATGTGTTAAGGATATGATTTTGGCAATTGTTTTAAGGATTAATAGAAAGGAAGGAATTGTAAATTTCATCACAAAAAATCCTTTATCTCCCTTTGGAATCAGATTAAACATTGTTATCTCACACTTCCTTCTCTATTGAAGACCCTAAAGTTCATTCTTAAAATGGTCACAAGTTCATGTAAATACATCTTTCAAGAGTTGGAAGACTGAACAGTACAAGTCTTTCCTTTTGTATATGTGTAAAGTTCACCAAGACAAATGATTTATCCAAGGTCACACAGGTGAAGTAGGATTTCAATGCAGGTCATGTGACTCCTTACCCTGTACCTTTGTGGTCACTCCTGCTTAACAGACTTTGATTTAGGTCTCCCCCGCTCCTTTACTCTACTATGTATTATGGTCATTATGAGGTTGCTCCCTCCCTGAAAGTTTCTTCATAGCCTGAGATTTATATGTTTTGAAGATTTTTTTATTGCTTTTTTTTGTTTGTTTGTTTGTACCACAGACACCTGGAATTGGCTTTCTAATACAAAAGAAGAAGAAAGGAAATAAGGAAGGGAGGGAGGGAGAGAGGTAGGAAGGAAAGAAAGAAACTAATATTTATTAAGCAGCTATCATGTGCTAGCTACTGTGATAAGCTCTTTACAAGTACTATTTCATTTCATCAGCATAAAAATACTGAAAATTAATTGCAATCAATTTTACATTTGAGGAAACTGAGGCAAATAAAGATTGTTACACAGCCAGGATCATACAGATAGCAAATGTATGAGGCTGGTTTTGTATTTAAGTCTTCCTTCCTCCAGTAACAGCACTCTATCCACTGCACCATCTATCCACAAAAAAATTGTTCTATTTCTCTCCTCACAACAACTCTGGGAGGAGATGCTATTTTTATCCTCATTTCACAAATGATGAATCTACCACAGACAAACATTAAATAATTTAAATATAGTTAAATATATTATATATGTATGAATTATATATAAATATAAATAATATATGTGTTAAAAATAAACATATATAGTTAAATAATGTAACTATCATTATACTTTGATATAAGTATTTGAAACTGGATTTGAATTCAGGTTATCGAGAGTCAAAATGTAGAGAATTATCCATTACTACACTTATCTCCATATGGTGGGCAAGAAAGGAATGAAAGTTAGATATCAGAAAGGGACTGAATATGCTCTTCAATAACTCCTCAAGAAAGGTATTGGTGGAAAGGGGAATTGATAGGAATTTTTCAAGAAATATGTGAGGAACTAAACAAATCATTTTTCATGTTATTGTTGTTGTTTTTAAGCAGAAAGTAAGGGTACATATATTGTTAAATGTGTATCAGATTAATTTTGTTTTAAATCTTATTCTATTAAAGAACTGATCTCTATATAAACATCCCTAATCTCTACATTGCCTACCTCACCTATCTCACTGTCATCCTTATATAACTCTAAAAATAAGAGGGAGAGTTGTAGAGGTAAATCTTACCTCTTAAATCTCTGAAAATTTAAATTTAAGAGAAATAAAAGGTAATTAAATAAATAGAAATGTGTTAAAGTATTAATAGAAAATATCATAGATAACATACTTTTATTGTATCATAGCATTTATTGCATTATATTACATTGTATTATATCGAATCATATTACATTATATTGTTATACTAATATATTATGTTATAGCATATCATATTATATTATAAAACAATAGTTTGAAGATTTAAAGATATTGTAAAATGAAGGAAGAATTCTCTTGGATCCCATTAAAGGTTCTTCTTAATATTTTATAGCAGAAAAAACTGAAAGTCACTTTTTGATTTTGTAGAGGAAATTCAAGGTCTGTGAATGACTTGGGAATAAAGTCAAGGAGTTTTATATTTTGGAATTAGGGACTTTTTGTGCACTAAGATACTACATAAAGACATGTATTATCTAATATAAAGATGCAAACATACATTAAATCAGTGATTTAATTGATATAAAGACCCAAATAATGAAATGCACACCTATAATGTCAGGACCTTCTTTGTGATTTGGCTGGGGCACTTAAATGAATGGACATACCAACTGTTTAATAGCTAGTATGTTTCAGATTAGGATATTCTTGACTCCCACTTCATCTCTTGTCGGTGGTTTTCCTAGCTCCAGGAGATCTTGTAGTTTTGTCCTTGGCTCCTGCCTCTGCTTTCTTCAGCCTCCAGCTCAACTCTGTCTCATGGCTTCTCAATCTCCAGTCTGTGGTGAGTAGTCTTTTCTTCCAGAGTGTTCTGTCTCAGAGCCCTGTTGATGTTCTGGAGAAATTCCCTTTCGCTCCAAGAGCTTCCTTCATTTATGTGATCTCCCAAAGGTTAACTCTGCCTTCTCAAGGCAGAGATTATAGGTTATCTCCCAGAGTGCTCTCTGGTCCTAAGGGAGGTGTGAATTCAGACTAAGCCAGCCCTGAATTCTCGTGTGAACTCCATTGAGTACTTAGATATTTGAACTCTCTAAGGGTGTGAACACAAGCATTGTTCAATCAGTTCCACTTAGTATCTTGTTTCAAGTTCTGGCCCAAAATAACTCTTAAGATTATTAACTCCAATGTCTTTAACACTTTGTAAAGAAATGTCTTAACACTTTAGTAAAGATTCCAACTTTGGTCAAATTAGCCAGATAATTTCCAAGTCTCTATTTGACTTAGTAGTATAGAACACAACAACAATAAAAAAAAAATGGTTTTGTAAATGATCAATAAACTAGTATTACCATTTAGTGGGAAATAAGGTTTCAAAAATTATTATAGTAAGAAAAAGTATCCTTGTTAAAAAACTACAAAACCAATTAAAATAAGTACTAAGCAATAACCCAAATTAGAAAGCTTTTAGAAAGAAAATGCAAACAAGAAAAAGGAGCAAATTATATGTGAATGGATTTACAAGTGTTAAGTATTTAAAATTTTAATGAGCCATCACTTTTCATATTTTCTTATAAGCAGAAGAGAAAGGTATGTGTATTGTTAAATGTGTATCAGATTAAGTTTGTTATAAATCTTATATTAAAGCATTAATCACTATTCTGGGAAGAAGAAAAAAATCGATGGAATAATTAATACTAGAAATAGGAGATTGGAAAAGGTGAAGGAGAAAAAAAATGTTTCTTTCTAGATTTAAAAAAAAAAAAATGGGATTTTTGTCCACCTGCATTTTTGATTTCCTTCACACATTAATTGTACGCTATTTCAAAGTCCGATTCTTTTTGTACAGTAAAATAACTGTATGGGCATGTATACATATATTGTATTTAACTTATATTTTAACATATTTAACATGTTTTGGTCAACCTGCCATCTGGGGAAGGGTATGGAGAGAAGAAGAGGAAAAATTGGAACAAAAGGTTTTGCAATTGTCAATGTTGAAAAATTACCCATGCATATATCTTATAAATAAAAAGCTATAATAAAAAAAAATGGGAAGAGCACTAGATGTACTATAACAGAATGTGGGTTCAAATTTCACCTTTCTCACTTAATTAGCTATATGATGTTGAGAAGTGTCCTTATTCTTAAAATGTGAGGGTTGGACGAAAAAGACCTCTCAAGTTCATACCAGCTCAAAATATATAAACTAGAAATACAAATATAATCTCAATTATGATTCCTGAAAGGTCCTATTCCTTGTGTGACTAATAATAACTAATTCTGCCCAAATGCAGTATAAATACATAAATAAATAAGACTATTGTCCTTAAAGTTCAGAGGCAAAAGGTATAGTGTCTAGTAAGCAAGCTAATCAAGGAGATCGACTTCAAAATGTGCCTCTCCAACATCCAATATGAATGATTGTGGACAAGTCCTTTAAACTTTCAGTGCTCTGAACACAACTCTTTGAGCAGCAGAAAAGGTATTGATCTGTATAAACAAGGAACTCTTAGCTGGGAGGTCCCTAAACAAATGAAACCAGAATCTAATTCTATCCCTATTCTCTATTTCTGTCACCCTTCCTGAAGGAGATTGGAATATACAATATGATATAACTGTGAAGATCTTTCTAATTTTTAGTCCAAAAGGTCTATTAAAAAATAATAATAACAAACATGGAGTAAGAATCTGTGATTGAATTAGCATATGAAACACCAGTAGTGATAACTTCTGGTACCAACACAGTACAGTCTAATAATGTCTTCTCCACAAGGCTTGTGGGGTTGATAGAAGAATATAAGCTTAAATTATTTTACTGGACATCATATACCTATTAACTTGATCAATCAACAAACATTTATTAAGCACCTACTATGCTCCAGTCACTGTGTTAAGCTCTAAGTATACAAAAACATGCAAAAGACAATTCCTGCCCTCAAAGGGCTTATAGTCTAATGGAGAAGACCACATGCAAACAGATATATACAAAGTAATCTATATATAGGATAAATACGAAACATTAGAGAAATAAGTTTTGAAATTAAAAGTAGTTTTCAATTAAAAGTAATTGTATTTGAATACAGTTCTTTGATTAAACACAACAATTCTCAGTTTTATTATAACTTTGGGAGAAAATGTATTATTGCTTTTTTTTCCCTTAAAGTCACACTTAAATATTATCTATGTGATAATTGCCAGTCTACTTGACTGGCAATAGGATTTTAGTTCTGGGACGAATTTTATATATAGTTCAATCCAAATGCTTCATTTTATAGATAAGCAAAGCCTGACATGATTACATAAATGTGCATGATTCATAGATAAGATAAAAATTGCCTAAAACCAAAAGATTAAAACCAGAGATGCAAAACCGAAAGACCCTGGACTAGAACACATAAAGTGTCTAACAAAGTTCATTGCCACCTGTAAGCAATGACAAATAGAAATTTGAGACTGCTCTATAGAAAAGGAAAATAATGATCAGAATTAAGCTCCAGATCAGTTTTTTGAGGAGAAAGGAAAACCCTTCTCCCACTTCCTAATATTCTATTCATAAAATCAGCAGTGAACTCTTATATGCATACAAGCTATATCAATCTACTACACTAAATAAAACTCTAGTTTGGAGAGTCCTTCTGGTTGCCTTGCAATGTTCATTGTAACAATCAGGGATATATATATCTATGCATTTCATTCTCTTCCTCTTCTATCTCCCCACTCCATTCTGCATCTGCTGCTCTGTCCAGTTTCAGTTCTATAAATCAAGAGGCTCCCTCCCAGGTTAAATTTTGACTGATACTGCTGAGGAAAGCTTTCCTCAGCTTCCTCTCTCCTCTGACTGAAAGGCTAGAAGGAGAAGTACCAAACTCTTCCTTCTTTTATAGAGGACATAAACTGGACGTTTCAACCCATCCAATCAACATAAACATCTCTGCCTAATTTCAAGCAGAGAACAAAGATGCCCCCATGGGGCAACATCAGTCTCCTCCCCAAAAACTGAAAGATCTTTAAGTGTAGAGAACGTTTTTCTTTTGTATTCCCAGAGCTTGGGCAGCTAAGTGGTGCCAGACCTAGAACACAGATTCATCTTCTTAAATGCAATCCAGCCTCAGACACTTTTTAGCTATAATGACTTTGGGCAAATCAGTAATCCTGTTCACCTGAGTTTCCTCATCTGTAAATTAGTAAGAAAAAGAAATAGCAAACCATTCCAGTATCCTTGCCAAGAAAAATCACAAATGAGGTTATGAAGGCTTAGACACAAATAAAATGACCAAATAACAATATATCCCCAGCATTTGATACAGTGTCTGGTACATAATAGTTGCTTAATAAATGGTTATTAGATTAGATTGGATATATCTTGTATGTACTGAGATGTGCATGCATAATGTCTCCCACTAAAGCATAAACACTTTTTGAAATCAAGAAATGCATAGATATATGCATATACACATATGTATAAAAGTATATATGTAAACACATGTGAGTATGTGTTTAATTTTTGCTTTGTACCCCTAGCATTTAGCACATTTTTTGGTATGCGGCAAGGGTATAATAAATGCTTGCTTGCTTGCTTAATTTGTTTATGATCCCATAACTAGCAAGTGTTTAAACCAGAAGAAAGAAAAAGTATTAACTCATATTTATCTTTCATCTGTTTGTGTATATCTATCATTTATATATTCATTATGTTAGTGTTTATATATGTACATACATGTATGTGTATAATACATTTCCTGTTATATGATTACTTTAGTAAATGGACCTATATATGTATTTATTTTTGGTTCCTCAGACTACAGATATTCCTTTGTGAAACCTCCTTCTGCCTCCCAAAAAATGAATTTGCAATTTATTTATACTTTATAATTTTGGAGGATTTTTCTCAGTCATTAAAAGACTAATGTCCCTAGTCATATATACATATATTATGCTTCTTGATCTCAAAACCAATTCTTCTTAAACTTTATTCTGGACCTCTGCCCACTACTCCATGATGTCTATCCCATTCCACTGAGCAACTTGGTGCCTTTATTGCCAAGGGCACTAAAATTTGAAGTGACTTGCCAAAGATGACACAGCTATATGTGTCAGAGGTGAATTTGAACCCGGTGTTACTAGCCACTAGGTAGACAGAGTCTGGAGTCAAGTCGGGAGTTCTAATATAGCTTCAGACAAGTACCAACTGTGAGAAAATCAGTTAGCCTTCTTTTACCTAATCCATTGGAAAAGGAAATGGCAAACCAATCTAGCATCTTTCCTAAGAAAATCCATCTTGGGAGGCAAAAAGTTCACTCACATGACTAAATGATTAAACAACAATCATAATATAATTGGCTCCCTATCCATTAGTTTTTGCTACCTGTCACACTTATAAAAACCACAGTGAATTAGTTTATAGAAATCAATTACCTTTATTTAGAAGATTATGAGAGATATAATGTTAGTGAAAAGTTCTTGTTTTGATTCAATACTCTCTACTCTAGTCCAGACTCAGGATCCAGTGTGGATATAATGACATAGTTCATGGATCTCAAAGCACCTTTATATTTGTTTCACTTACTTCCTACAGTCTTGTGAGGTAGGTAGGGGAAAGCATCATTTTACAAATAAAGGAATCAAGGGTCAGAGAAATTAACTTGTTCATAAACACAGCAAAGGGCTAATGCATACTTCTTCATACATGGCCAGTGATTTTGCCACTACATCTTACCACTCTGAAACAAGAAATAATGTACCTGGCACACTGGACACTTAATAAATGCTTGTTAACTTCAATTGATTGGAATTGGTTACTACATACCCTGTATATTATCATTTGGAGATTTTAAAGAGCAAAAAGACCTCCAACTCATGTTGGGCCTTCAAGTCCATCTTCCACAAAAAAACTCTTTACCTAACCTCACAGTTGAAAGTAAGGTATCCTGCCACTCTACATAGTCAACTTTTTAAGTTACGTTAAAAATAACTTTGCAGATGAGAAAATTGATGCACAGAATAGCAAAGTAACTTAATTACATCACATATGTAATGTGACAGAAGTAAAATTTGTACATGACTTCAAATCTAGTCATCTTTTCACCATTACAGAATCAGGATTTGAATATCAGTCCAATATCAAACCTTAAACTCTACTCAGTAGGTCACATTGCCTTTCAACAAGAATCTTTGTCAAAATTAGATCCACTAACCAATTGTCCAATATGCGCTTGATAATAGAACCCATCCTTACTCATTCAAGCATAATAGTTTTATCTGAGTTCATTCTAGCATCTTTCTTCCATTCTGTAGTAAGAAAACATTCTAGGAACAGAGAGAATCCTCATTACCAATGAATCTTGACTAGTGATGAAAAGTAATAAAGGCCATCCGAGTGAATAGAGCTGATTTCTAAAAGTCTTCAGCTAGAAATTGATATCTTACATCTTCAATTTATGGGCATTCAGTATATATCAAGAACCTATTCAACTGTGAACATGTGTTTTCTCCTGTTAAAAGTAATTCCATCCATTATTTGTGGCAATGTCTTCTAAATTTTCAAGTCTTTAGTTTCTTTCTTTCTAAATGGGAAAAGCTAGAACTATTCACTCAGCTGCTATTGGATATGTCTTGCCTGTTGCTGATTTTTTTTATTCTATTTTTAAAAAGTCACTTTCTAGATGAGTAGTTTTGAAATAAAAGACCAAAGCATTTTAACAACAGAGGTAAGTTTTCACTTGACACCTATAAACTTTTATATAGCCTCAATTCAGAGAAATAAAATTACTACCCTTTCTCTATAGGAAGAAAGGTTAGTTTTACTTCACTCATTAGTAAGAACAGCTATTCTAAATTTTCTTTATGAAACACTATGGCTTCATAGAATACACTACATATTTCTTGGAAATAATTGAATAGCAAATATTTTAGAGTGATTATGCACATGTTAAATGAACAAACCTCTAATATTTGCTAATTAGGAGTTCATTGAAATTTATCCTTTAAAAAATAGAAAATTCTTCTAGGAATCAGTCACATGTTGACATTATATGGCTCTCCAACTTTTCAGAATATTTTATATAATAATATAATTATTATTTAAAATGAGTCAAGAGAATAGTAAGACCTCTTTCTGGTGTTTCTGAGCATTACTTCTAAGAAAAGATTCTAGTGAGTGAGTAAATATGTATATTATGCAAACATGGGGCTGATTACTTATGAGGGATAGTGGATACTTGATGGGACTTACAGTCCAGAGGACTTCCTTTCTTTGACACTGTTACTAGTTATGTCACTATGTCACTAGTAAAGCCACTTTATATCTCTGGAATTCAGTATTCTTATCATTAAAATGAAGTTGATAATATCTTTTGAGGGCTCCTCAAATGGATCATATGAGAATTAAATTGAGATTGTAAACCTTAAAGGACTACTGGATATGGATACTCCATAAGCAAAGTGGGGTGAGAAATTAAAGCAATTACTCAAATACTTCAGGGAAAGAGAGAGTTTATGACCCCAACTCTCCAGATTTGTGCAGTTTAGCAAAATCATGGAATAATGACTCAAATTTCTATTTTTATTTTCCTTTTTTTAATAGAACAGAATACAAAATTTAAAAAATAGAAAAAGAAAAGCAGGGAAAATTAAAACAAAAACAAAAACATTGTCATATGCCCAGCAGAACATCAAGGAGGATTCACAATATATAATAATAAATTTTTATTTCAAGAAAGCATGTATAATAGTAGAAGAGATTATAATCATGACTGTCTATCTTTCTTTCTTTAGCTGGTAGGTTATTCTTTTGTTCTCTGCTGTGTATTTTTTTCTTTATTCTTTTTCCCCCTTTCATTTCCCCTACTTCCACCAAGCAGGCCACAGTTTAAGCATATATATATATTCATATATACATATACATACATACATACATGCACATACATATATGTAAAAACCTGCATATATATCCATATATATGTATAGTTATATACACACACACATACATACACCTATATACACACCCACATATACTCAGACACATATATACACATTTACCTATATGTAAACATGCATCTAAAACAATATTAATATAACTGACATATAATATGGATTTTTCTCTTGATTGAATCTTTAAGTTTGACTTTGTCTAAGATCAGTGATTACTAGCCCTATTTTTTTCTAATTAATCCTATTCTTGATCCTTGTTATAGTATTTGTGTAAATCTCTTATTTCCTATCCCTGTTAACTATAACACTAAGAAAATTGAGAAATAGCTTTTAAAATTATCTGCAAAAAGAAAAATTAAATGAGAAAATAAGAACAAATGTAAAAATGTTTTAATTTTTTTATTTAAATTTAAATTTAATTTAATTTTAAATTTCCAAAAATAGGAATGAATGTGAAAAAATAAGAATGGACAAGATATTCATGAAAATAAGAATAGAGAGAGAAAAGAATAAAGCCTAAAACAAAACCATGGAGTTCTATGAAAAAGAATTTGAAGAAAGAAAGAAAGAAAGAAAGAAAGAAAGAAAAGAAAGAAAAGAAAGAAAGAAAAGAAAGAAAAGAAAGAAAAGAAAGAAAAGAAAGAAAAGAAAGAAAGAAAGAAAGAAAGAAAGAAAGAAAGAAAGAAAGAAAGAAAGAAAGAAAGATGGCAGCATGAAGCCAGAAAGCTGCTTGAGTTCTCCCAGTTTTCCTAAAAAAAATCAAGTCTTTGAACAGAGTGTGATGTTATGAAACCCTTCTCCAGTTCAAGATAGATTGGAAGGACTTCAAGAAAGATCTGTCTCACTGGAGTGAGTGGGTCTTAAGTCAGCTGAGACAGACTTTGGGAAAGTCAGAGAAAGAGTCTTAAATGTAGCACATCAGCAATTAAGACCTCAATCCTGGCTTACTAGAGGAGCAAACCAGTGGAGCAACCAAAAGTAACAGCTCTGAAGGCAAATTATGGGAAAACAGGATGTTTCCTGGAAAGACAAAGTAAAACTATCCCTTGCTGGGAGCAAAACACCAAACACAAGAGCTCTTGTGCTCAAAGCCTAGGCTCAGAACTGCACAGGAAGTTTGGTACAGTGCTCCCATTACCTTAGAGCATAATTATCAACATACCATAAAAGTAAAAGCAAGAGAAAATACAAAAAGAAAAGGAAAGAATTTTACCATAGAAAGCTACTAGGATAACATGGGAGACAGAAACAACTCAGAAGAGGATAAAATTTCCACAGAAGAAATCTCAAAAAATGATATGAATTGGTGTAGAGTTCTTGTTTGGTTTTCTTTAGGTCTCTGGAGCAGCCTTATTTTCAAATCGGTAATCAACCACAAAAATAGCCAGGTGTTAAAGTCCAAATCCTTTAATATCTCCTTCACAATCTAGTGTCTTTGCCTGTGGCCCAAGCTAGCTTTCTTATTGGCCTTCCGGAGTCTTAGTTTCAGTGGAAAAGTGCAGGAGGCCAGACCAGCCACAATGAGCCTGACCAAAGATGGAATGAATCTCATCCAGTCCTTGCTGGCTGTTATATACTCCATTATCATAGGTGTGAATCTTGTAGAACTGTATTAAGTACTAAGTACATGTACTGAACTAGAGAACTATTAGCCATTACACTAAACTAGATAACCATTGTCCTTATCAATTCCACTGACTTAACACCTTGTAAGAATTCTTGTTTCAGAGTTCTGGCCCATAACAAATTGGTATCAAGCCTAAAGAGGTTTCTTAGAATTGATGATAAAAGACTTTAAAAAGCAAAAAAAGAGAAGTAGAAGAAAAAATGAGAAAAAAATGAGGTATAAAAGAGATCATCAACAACTTGCAAAAATAAGATAATTCCTTAAAAAATACAATAGGCCAAATGCAAAAAAAAAAAAAAAAAAAAAAATCCATTGAAGAAAACAACACTTAAGGAAAAGTGTAATTAATCAAATGGAAAAAGAGATACAAAAGCTAACTGAAGAAAATCATACATAGGGGCCTCTAGATGGCTCAATGAATGGAACACCAGCCCTGAAAACAGGATGACCTGAGTTCAAATTTAGCCTCCGACACTTAATACTTTCTAGCTGTGTGACTCTGGACAAGTCACTTAAGCCCAACTAGCTCAGCAAAAAAAAAAAAAAAAAAGAAAAGAAAAGAAAAGAAAATCACACATAAAAAACTAGAACAGAGCAAATAGAAGCTAATGACTCTATGAGATATCAAGAATCAGTTAAACAAACTTTAGAATGAAAAAAATGAAAAAAAAATGTGAAATACCTCATTGACAAAAAAAAAACTATTGAATTGGAAAATAGATCCAGAAGACATCATTTAAAAATTACTGGTCTACCTAATGGCCATGTCCAAAAAAAGAGCCTGGATAGCATTCTACAAGAAATCATTAAGGAAAAAAGGGAAATAGTCACTGAAAGAATCTATCAATCACCTCTAGAAAGAGATCCCACAAGATTTTCCTTGTTTCTCAAAGAATATTGTTTGCAAAAATCCAGAATTATAATCTCAAGGAAAAAGTACTGCAAGCTGCCAGACAAAAATAATTCAAGTATTTAGTAGCAACATCAGGATTACCCAAAATTTGGCAAAATCTACAACAAAAGATCAGAAGTCCTGGGATACCATATACCAGAAGGCAAAGGATCTGGAGTTACAACCAAAACTAAACTACCCAGCAAGGCTGAGCATCATCCCAAGTCATTATTAATCAGAGAAATACAAATTAAGACAATTCTGAGATACCACTACACACCTGTCAAATTGGCTAGAATGACAGGGAAAGATAATGTGCAATGTTGGAGGGGATGTGGGAAAACAGGGACATTGATACATTGTTGGTAGGATTGTGAATACATCCAGTCATTCTGGAGAGCAATTTGGAACTATGCTCAAAAAGTTATCAACCTGTGCAAACCCTTTGATCCAGCAGTGTTACTACTGGGCTTATATCCCAAAGAGATTTTAAAGAAGGGAAAGAGGCCTGTATGTGCAAGAATGTTTGTGGCAGCCAAAAACTGGAAACTGAGTAGATGCCCATCAATTGAAGAATGGCTGAATAAATTGTGGTATATGAATGTTATGGAATATTATTGTTCTGTAAGAAATGACCAGCATGATGATTTCAGAAAGGCCTAGAGAGACTTATACGAACTGATGCTGAGTGAAATGAGCAGGACCAGGAGATCATTATATACTTCAACAACAATACTATATGATGATCAATTCTGATGGACGTAGCCATTTTCAGCAATGAGATGAACCAAATCAGTTCTAATAGAGCAGTAATGAATTGAACCAGCTACATCCAGTGAAAGACTCTGGGAGATGACTATGAACCACTACATAGAATTCCCAATCCCTCTATTTTTGTCCACCTGCATTTTTGATTTCCTTCACAGGCTAATTGTACACTATTTCAAAGTCCGATTCTTTTTGTACAGCAAAATAACTGTTTGGACATGTATGTATATATTGTATTTAATTTATGCTTTAACATATTTAATATGTATGGGTCAACCTGCTCTCTGGGGGAGGAAATGGGGGAAAGGAGGGGAAAAATTGGAACAAAAGGTTTTGCAATTGTCAGGGCTGTAAAATTACCCATGCATATATCTTGTAAATAAAAGGCTATATTAAAAAAAAAAGAAAGAAAGAAAAAGAAAAGAAAAGAAAAGAAGCAAAAAAAAAAAAAAAGAAGAAGAAGAAGACTGAGCATCATCTTACAGCAGAGGAGATGAATCTTCAATAAAGTCAGGGATTTTCAATCATTTCTATTGAAAAAAAATAGAACTAAACAGAAAATTTGATCTTCAAACACAGGACTCAAGACCATGTATTAGGGCATAAAAACCTTACAATGAAATGCGTGGAAAGGCAGAAATAGTAAATGCTTCCCTTTCAGACCACAACACAATAAAAAACACATTCAATAAAGGGCCAGGGAAAGATAGACTAAAAACCAATTGGAAATTAAGTGATCTAGTTCCAAATAACGAGTGGATCAAACAACAAATCACCAAAAAAAAATCCATAATTTTCTAAGAGATGACAATAATAATATCAAAATAAGATGCAACCAAAGCAGTTCTTAAGGAAAACTTCGTATCTCTAAATAGCAACTTGAATAAAATAGAGAAAGAGGAGCTTGATGAATTAAGCATGCAACCAAAAAAGCTAGAAAAAGAACAAATTAAAAACCAATGATTAAATACCAAATTAGAAATTCTGAAACACTAAGGAGGGAATAATAAAACTGAAACTAAGAAAACTATTGAACTAATTAATAAAACTGAGTTTTTTTTTTTTTTTAATTTGGAAGAACGAGTCAAGAATATCAAAGAAATTAATGAAAAAATAACACAAAGGATGATGGCTTAGCACTACCAAACCTAAAACTATATTATAAAGCAGCAGTCATCGGAACCATTTGGTATTGGCTAAGAAATAGAGTGGGATCACTGGAATAAATTAGATACATACAACACAATAATCAAGGCCTATAGTAATCTAATATTCAATAAAACCTCAAACTCCAGCTTCTGGGCTAAGATCTCATTATTTCACAAAAATTTCTGAGAAAACTGGAAAACAATATGTCAGAAACTCAGCATAGACCTACATCTCATGCTTCATATCAAAATAAGGTCAAAATGGGTACATGATTTGGACATAAAGAGTGATACTATAAGAGAATTAGGAGAGCAAAGGATAATTTACCTATTAGATCTTTGGAGAAGGGAAGAATTTATGACCAAAGAAGAACTAGAGATCATTATGAAAGGCCAAATGAACAATTTCAATTACATTAAATTAAAAAGGTTTTACACAAACAAGATTAAAAGTAAAGTACAAAGCTGGGGAGAAAATTTACAGCCAATATTTCTGATAAAGTTCTCATTTCAAAAATATATAAAGAGCTGTGTCAAAGTTACAAGAATATAAGTCATTCCCAGTTGCTAAATGGTCAAAGGATACAAACAGGCAATTTTCAGATGATGAAATTAAAACCACTTATAGATGTATGAAAAAATGCTCTAAATCACTACTGATTAGAGAAATGCAAATTGAAACAACTCTGAGGTACAATCTTTCAGATTGGCTAAGATGACAGGAAAAGATAATAAATGTGGGAGTAGATGTGGGAAAACTGGGACAATAATACATTTTTGGTAGAGTTGTGAAATGATCCAACCATTTCGGAGAACAATTTGGAACTATGCTCAGAAAGTTATCAAACTGAGCATGCCCTTTGACTCAGCAGTGTTTCTACTGAGCTTATATTCCAAAAAGACCTTAAAGGAGGGGAAAGGACTCACATGTGTAAAAATATTTGTAGCAGCTCTTTTTGTGATAGCAAAGAATTGGAAAATAAGTAGATGCCCATCAAGGAGGGAATGGCAGAATAAGTTGTGATACATGTAGTACATGAAGGTAATGGAATACTATTGTTCTAAAAAAAATAATGAACAAGCTGATCTTAGAAAGATTTACATGAACTGATGCTGAGTAAAACCAATAGAATCGGGAATATGTTGTACACAATAACAGCAAGAATGTGCAATGGAAGGCTTGGTTCTTCTCAGTGATTCAGTGATCCAAAGAAATCCCAATAGACTTTGGATAAAAAACACCATCTGCAACCAAATAAAGAATTATGGAGATTAAATGTAAATAATCACATGCTACTTTCACTTCTTTTTTCTGTTTTTTTTTTCCTGTCCTGTACTTTTTCCTATTTGTTCTGATTTTTCTCTCCCAACATGATTCATAAATAAATATGCATTTTAAAAAGTTAATATACATGTGTAACCAGAAAAAAAAAATTTAATAAATTTTAAAAGGCCTGGCTAGGATAGGCTGAGAGAGCTGAGGATGGAAAGATGAGATATGAGTAATGGTGGCATTTAATCTAGGAATTGGTAAAAGGGAGGGATTAGAACAGGAAATCAGAAATTGTTGTCCATGAACTTGTTGTTTTTCTTTTCTTTCTTTCTTTCTTTTTTTTCCCCTGAGGCAAATAGAGTTGTGACTTGCCCAGGGTTACACAGCTAGGAAGTGTTGTGTCTGAGACCACATTTGAATTCAGATCCTCCTGACTTCAGGACTAGTGTTCTATCCACTGTGCCACCTAGCTGCCCCTGTTTTTCTTTTTTAATTGAATGTATTACAATATAATTAAAATGTGTTTTGTTTTGTTTTGTTTGTATTGAATGTATTTTATTGTAGGTGTTTAAGAACATTATTCTGAGAAGTATGTAGGCTTCACCAAACTGCCAAAACCATCTCTGATACAAAAAAAAAAAAAAAAAAAAAAAAGCTAAAACCCTTAGGATAGAGTAGTCCTGGTTATTGAGACCAATGAAAAAAAGTTCCAGATGTCATCCAATTTGACAAACATTTATTTATTAAGAGACTACAGAGATGAAATACATAGAGTATAAAGAGTAAACCATGGTAGAAAGGGAATGTCCCACATCTTAGATGGGAGTTTGGGGGAGTCAAGCAGGACTTGTACTAAGAGATACTCATGCATAATCAAGATCAAGGATAAGTCAACAAAAGGCACTGTGAAAATACACAAAAGTCCCCCACTTTCCTGAAATAGTAAAATGAAGAGCTTAGGTGATTCTTAATCTAAATTCCCAGATTGTCAAAATGATGGATTCCACAAAACTCAAACCCAAACTGTCAACATTCCATCAAAAAGAGCCTGAAACTTCTTAAAGAAAAATGAAGCTGTGAATTACTTTTAAAGCTTCAAGAAACCATAGTTTGGTCAATCTTATGAGCATGGTAATGGAACTTCAGTCTTTTCTGGATTCCCAAAGTCAGTATTTCCACATATTCAAAACACCTCCAAGATTTTAATTACTTATAACTTTTGAGAAATATATACATGTGTATGTGAGTATACACACATATGTATGTATGTATATGTAGCTATACAAATATACAAATACAGATATATACATATATGTATATTATACATACATACAGATATACACATTTAAATACCCATATGTCTTTGTGATTTCCTTGCTATGATGATTTCCACAATATATTTAATTATTCAAATAATTAAGGCTAGGTGAATCGTAAAATCATTTTTCTTAATTGGATTGTGATTACAGATGTGTCCACATTCTGCTACCCACTGATTGGAGGCCTCCTTTCTGAAACATCCCTTGAGAGCAGCTATTCAGCTTCTGCTTAAATACTTCCAATTACAGGGAACTCATTTTTTAATGAAGGAATCCATTCTAATTTTGGCCAAACCCAATTGTGCACAATGGATAGAGCACCAGGCCTGAAGTCAGGAAGACTCGGCTTCCTAAGTTCAAATGTGGCCTCAGACACTTACTAGCTATGTGAATTTGGCAGAGTCACTTGATCTTATTTGCTTCAGTTTCCTTATTTTAAAAATAAGCTGAAGAAGGAAATGGCAAAGCTTTTCAGTATCTTTTCCAAGAAAACCCTAAATTGAGTCATAAAGAGCTAGATATGATTAAAATGACTGAACAACTGTCATTGGAAAATACTTTTATATATAATTCCAAAACCTCCTTTCTTTGACCTTTCATCCAACCTTTGTGTTCCATAGAGAGCAGAATCTGCTCTGATTTACAAAACACAGCCTTTCATAGTGTTCAAATAAGCAATCTAGAATTCTTAGAATTTCCCCTCAGACTCCCAGAATTCTCTTCTTTCCTAGACTTTTTTTTTATATGTAAATACCCCTGAGGGAGGTAAAATTGACTAGACTATATTTTCAAAGTCATAGGGAAATTCTAAGTGAAAGAATTCTCTCTGCCATTGTAGCTTGGAACCTTCTCTTCAATTTAGGTAAGTGAATAGGGTTAGGACAGGGAATCCAAACTTAAGGTCCATGAACTTGTTGTTTTTTCTGTTTTTATTAAACACTAAAAGGCCAACTGACTTGGTCAGCCTCACACAAATAGAATCTGTCAGAAGCTACATTTAAACTCTATCCATTATATTATTTCCTTTCATCATTTATGGATTTTTGTTTTGTTTTTTGGAGGGTAGGAACAAGAAAGAAGGAGTCAGATGAAATTAATTTACATTAAGAAGTTAATCATTTATTTTAACAGCCTTCTCGTTGACTAGAGGGATCTGGAAAACATCAAAACAGGTGTTCAGGTAAACACTGTGACTGATTTTAAAAAATAGAAGAAAAGCATTTTTTAAATCTGTAGACACTCAGGTATTAGCTATTTTCACTATTAAATGTGATGGGAATTCATAAGTTTGACCAGGAAATGCAATGTATAAAGTGGAAAATGGTGATAATAACTCTGGGAAGGTAGACAAGGGCTTGATTATGGTGGGATTGGAATGTCACACATTTGTGTGCAGTGAGAGAAGCAACTAAAACCTATGGTATTTCTTGAGAAAGGGAGACATGATTAAACCTTAGCTTTAAAAATGCTCATTGGGCAAGTCTGACACAAAGAAAGAGTGCTGTCAGTGCCCTCTCTATCAAATTTACTACATCTGGAGTTCACAAATGGTTAGTGCCCAACAGGTAAAAATCACAACGCAAGCTTTTTAAAGAAAAAAATTGCCAACTCCTCAAATAAAATTATTCAAACTTGAAAAGGGACTTCTTATGAAGATTTGCAAGCTCCATGGATATAGAAACCCTGGGTCAACCATAATAAGTACAGCTAGACAACAATTCATTCCTAAAGGAGAAAAAAATCTAGAGTTTAGTCAACCAAAAATTCAATATGAGTCAACAATGACAACATGTGCCAGCTAAGGAAACTCAGTGCCCAGATGTAGGGAATTTGTTTGCCCAATGTACTCTAACCTGTTAAGATCATATCTGGGATATTATAGTTCAATTCTGAGTGATACATTTTAAGGAAAATAGGGAAAACTTGAGGGTGTCCAAAGGAGTATGACTAATCTGTTGAATGAGTTCAAAAGCATGCCTTGAGAGAGGGAGGGAGGGAGGGAGGGAGGAAGGAAGGAAGGAAGGAAGGAAGGGACCTTTTGTTTGGAAAAATAAGGACAAAGGATCCATCTTTGGCTTCCTTCAGTTATACGAAGAACTGTTTTATGGAAGGCAGTTTCATGGAAAAAACTTGAACAACTAGGGAGAAATTACTAAGGGAAGGACAGACTTCTGAACAATGACATCTGTCCAAAAGTAAATAACCTGCTTTGACAAGCAGTAGGTCTCTCCCCCCACTTGATTTTTCCAAGACTAGATGACAGGTATTACAGCTAATTGGCAGGTATGTTATAGAAGACCTTCTTTCTTTAAAATGTTGAAGCAGTCAGTGCTTTTATTTTTATATGTCACAATGCAAATGTAAGCTGCACCATTTCTGCCCCACTCTTCCTTTTCATTTTTTTTCTTTGACAGTAAAGTGGCAAGTCTTCTTAAATGTTTAGAAACCACCTTTGAAGACATTTGTAAAAAGAAAAACTGCAAGTTATCAAAAACCATGACAGAATTTTTCCATGCTCTAAAAAGAGAAATGCAAATTAAAATAACTCTAAGGCTCCACATTATACTCATAAGATTGAGAAAGATGACAAAAGATGAAAATGACAAATGTTGGGAATGTGGAAAAATAGATACACTAATGCACTTTTGGTAGAGTTGTAAATATGTCCAACAATTCTGAAAAATGAATTGGAATTATGTTAAAGCATGCATCCTTTGACTTAGTGATACCATCATTGGTATGTAACCCATAAAGGACAAACACAGAAGGAAAGGTCCCATATATATGAAAATATTTATAGCAGCACTTTTTATAATAACAATGAACTTCAAGCAAACAATATTCATCAATTAAAAAACATCTAAAAACAGTATGGGATATGAATGCATTGTGCTTTAAATAATGAATATGGGGGCAGCTAGGTGGCACAGTGGATAGAGCACCAACCCTGAAATCAGGAGGATCTGAGTTCAAATTTGACCTCAGACACTTAACACTTCCTAGCTGTGTGACCCTGGGCAAGACACTTAACCCCAATTGCCTCAGCATTTATTTAAAAAAAAAAAGAAGAAGAAATGAATATAAAGAATTCAGAGAAATTTGGAAAGGCCTATATATACTAATGGTGGAGGGAAAGTAAACAGATATGAAAAAAATTTACATAGCAACCAAAATATAAAGGAATACAATAATGAGAGATTTCAAAATTCTGATCAGTGCAATATGTAATTATGACTTCTTAATATAATTTTTTTTCTTTGGTAGAAAGATGTTAAACTATAGGTACAGAATAAGGAATAAATTTTTAGATATGGCTAATTTGTTGATTATTTTTTCTTCATTGTGCTTATTTATGACAAGAGGGTGTTGTTAGGTGACAGAATAGAGCAGAGGAAGGGCATTCTGATGAAATGGAATGAATAAGAAAAAAGAAGATGGGCTTTCTTTTATTTCCTGATAATTCTTTCACAATGAGTCTCACTAGAGTGAGCCTTTCTCACGAATGAAAAATCATGAGTAAGTCATAACTTAATGAATCCCAGTAATCACAGCAAAACCTGGGCATAGCATTCTGAAGTAGGCTGGTTGTTCTATTTTCAAGGATCAGGCTAGTCTTCTGTACCAAAACACACTTGGAGCATAAGTATGCTTTACTCTTTCCAAGGTACCTTCAAGATAGACTGCTTTACTCATACATTTTCCATATATTCCACATATTCAGGGTGCTGTTATCCAATAGATAAAATGGAACACAACTCTTCACTTGACTCATTAGGGTTCTAATGATGGAATTTACCCTCTCCATTAGAAGGAAAAGGAACATCATTGCCAACAACCTGAAGCACTTAGCTGTCCTTGGGAAGCAAAAAGAGAATGATGGATTCATGCAGGTCATTCCCATGGCTCCCATTACCAGAAACATTTCTTCTGACTTCAAGCTTTTTTTTGGGGGGAAGGGGTAAAGGCCTTTGCAGCTGGCCTAAGATTCTAAAATTCAATAGGTTCATTATGTGCCACTATGAATTTGTTGCACCTGTTTTGAATCTTTCTGAATCAATGTGATGTCTTGAGTTGATTTTTCAATATATAATTCCCTATAATTCATATCCATGGACTACGAACCTCTTTTGGTTTCAGATCTAAGCCCTTAGAATAATCTTGAATGGCAGGAAATGGGCTGTGCCACCTGACTTCAATAACTAAAGGCAGATTAATATCACCAGTGCAATCAGTCAAAACCAATCAATTACTAAAATGATAGTGGCTAAGCCAACTGGACCTTCTAAATGACAAACATGATTGGGAGGGAGGAAGGATTGTGGTAGAAAGGAATAGATCATCTGTTTGTCATGGAATTGATTACTCAGTACTCATTTGTTATTATTAAACAAAAGAAGTTTATTTGTTGCTAAAAACATAATTTTCAATAGCAAGAAGACAGACAAAAATCTGGTTTA
Organism: Sarcophilus harrisii; assembly: GCF_902635505.1. Taxonomy (NCBI): domain Eukaryota; kingdom Metazoa; phylum Chordata; class Mammalia; order Dasyuromorphia; family Dasyuridae; genus Sarcophilus; species Sarcophilus harrisii. Next base: position 45,684,743 of record NC_045430.1, read on the forward strand.
TTTGGCTACCTTACTTTTCATTGTTGACTCTTTGGTTTTTGAAAGCAGTAATAATAATTATGATTATGATCATAATGTTTATTAAATTTAATTTATCTATTATGTTATTAATTTATTATAATTTTATTAAACCTATTACAAGATTACTGTTATTATTGCTAACATTTCATAGTGCTTAATATGTGTCAGATATTATATTGAGTATGTGATAGAAATTTTGAAAAATAAGATTAGATTAATGAAGATATCAAAAATGGAGGTAGTCTTCAAAATAATATTATTTATACTAATCAGATTCTTTTGACCTATAAACTTCCTTTTTGCCTAATGCCATTTTTGTGTTTAATTAAAGATGATTCTATGAACTATACCTCAAAATAGATCACATCTTCAATACTGCTCATTGGCAGAGTCTCAATGGAAATAACTTTTAAAAAATTAGAGTGTCCTCCTATAGTTAACTCTAAAACTTCCAATTGTTCTTGAATCCTCTTAAGTCAAAAACCAATAAAAATTTTAAAAGATTGGCACTTTCATGGGGAACTCAGGTTGTGAATCTGATCATGTTATGAATTAATATCAAGTAATTTTAATTGAGCCCATTTTAACCTGGTGAACCGGGAGATAAATTTTAAAACACTTTAATAGGGGGAGGCAGATGCAATAGAAGAAAGAAAAAAAAAAGAAATCCAATTCACCATGTAACTCTTCTAATCTCTCTGAATTTTAATCATGTCCTCTTAATAAGAGAATTATATTAGTTATTGCAGTTAATATGATATGCATTAAATTTGGAAAGAGCTCTTTTTAGCACTAGTTTTATCTTTGTCTAAGTTCTCAATGAAACAAACTCAGTATGAGAGATCTATATTTTTCCACTGAAGCAATTTTGCTTTTCCATTTCTATTGGGGTTTTTCCCCTTCTTTAGTTAAATATGGCCAGATTTTCCCTTGAGTAGTAAAGCATTCACTTGATCCTATTCAACACCTCTCATATATCTTTTATTAAAAATAATAATCATAATACTTTTCTGATAAACACATAGAGCAACACAAAATCCATTTCTACTCCCATCACCACCCCCCTACATCCCCACTCCCCAAAAAACTATCTAGTCAAATGCTAACAAAAAAGAAAGTGATGACTGTAAGATTTAGCAGTATAGTATGCACAAACATTTATATTCTGAATTTCAACACAGCTGTGTTGGCTCTCAGTGTTCATTTTATTAACTTTCTTATAGTCATTATTTGAGAAGCAATTATGGTTGAGAGGGTACAAAGATATAGCAGGATGAACTGAGTCTAAACCTTGCTTGGGGGGTTCAAGAAGCAGGTTCAAGATCCATACTAATTATGTGAACCTGGACACATTTTTTAACCTCTTTGTGCCATAAACATCTATTTAAAAATATAAATTGCAGACAAGATCCTGACCTAGGGTGGATGTGAAGATGGGAGTTCCCATACAAAATCCAATTCACTTCCATGTCATGGTATTACCTACCTGATGCCATGGTCCTCTTCAAGAATAAAGAACAAAACAAATAAAGCCTTGAGAAGGATTCTGGGAAGAAGCTGAGTTCCAAGCTATACCAGATTTCCCTCACAAACAAAACAAAATTATGTCTCAGGGCAAACTAAGACCAGTGAAAACTGAATAAGATTTGAGACAGAAGCAGGGTCCTCCTGGGACACCTTCAGAAGACACAATAAAAGAATCCAAAAGGGTTTAACTGTTTGTAAAATGTAAACTTCACCATGTTAGTCTTACAGAAACAGCCAGAAACCTAGGTCTAGCTGGGTTTCGTTAAAGCCTCAGCCCGAATAACAGGAACTCTCACCTCCAGGACAGTGTGGGGAATCAGGGATCTGAGTTCAGAAAGACTGAGGGAACAGCTGCTAATTAGGAGTATCAAGCCCAGATGTGCTGCTGAGACATAGCCCTAGATAAGAAGGAACCAGCACACCTAGTGAATGAGGGGCAAGGACACTGCTGGCTGTGCTCACTCATAAGAGAATGAAGTTCTTGGTTTTGAGTTCAAGACCAGAGGGGAGAACTGAAGTGAAGGCAGAGATACCATCCCTCTAGCTCCAGAATTGCAGGTGGTTCCTCTAACAAATTCTCTTTTGAAAAAAAGAAAGAGAGAGAGAAAAAGAAAGAAAGAGAGAAAAAGGAAGAAAGAAAGAGAGAAAAAGAAAAAGAGAAAGAAAGAGAGAAAAAGAAAAAGAGAAAGAAAGAGAGAAAAAGAAAAAGAGAAAGAAAGAGAGAAAGAGAGAAAAAGAAAGAAAGAAACAGAGAAAAAGAAAGAAAGAGAGAGAAAAAGAAAGAAAGAAAGAGAGAAAAAGAAAGAAAGAGAGAGAAAGAAAGAGAGAAAGAGAGAGAAAGAAAGAGAGAGAGAAAAGAAAAAGAGAAAGAAAGAGAGAAAAAGAGAAAGAAAGAGAGAAACAGAGAAAGAGAAAAAGAGGAAGAGAGAAAGAGAAAAAGAGAAAGAAAGAGAGAGAGAAAGAGAAAGTAAGAGAGAAAGAGAAAGAGAAAAAGAGAAGGAGAGAGAGAAAGAGAAAAAGAGAAAGAGAAAAAGAGAAAGAAAGAGAGAGAGAAAGAGAAAGAAAGAAAGAAAGAAAACAACCACAGAAAGTTACTATTGGAATAAAGAAGACTAGGGTCAGAGGGGGACAGTGAAGTTAAAAAAAAGTCTCTTCTACCCCAAAAAAGTAATAATAAATGACTACCTGTCTGGAAAGAATTTATAGAACTCAAAAATGACTTTAAAAAGCAAATGAGAGAGATTGAGGAAAAACTAAATAAAAGAAAAAAAAAACAAAGAAATAAAAACAAACAAGCAAACAAAAAGAATTACTCAAGAAAAACAAGGTTGTGAAAAATAAAACAACAAACTAAAAAGGGGATACAAAGTCTTAAAGAAGAAAATAATTGTTTGAAAATTAAAATTTGTCAAAGCTTAGACCAAGAAAAAAATACATAAAAATGAAAATAAAAGAAAGAGAATGTGTAAAACATCCTATAAGAAAAACAACAAAACTGGAAAACAGATCAAAAAGTGAAAACATAAAAATAATTGTACTAACTTAAAACTGTGGCCAAAAATAACAACAACAACAACAACAAAAAAAAAAAAAACAAAACAAAAAAAAAAAAAAAAAAAAAAAAAACAAAAAAAAAAAAAAAAAAAAAAAAAAAAAAAACAAGAATCTTGACACAATAATGAAAGAAATAATCAAAGAAAACTGTTCTGGAGTGATAAGACACAAAGGAGAAAATAGAACTAGAAAAAAATCCACTGATCACCATTTCAAAGAGATCTTACATTGAAAACACATAGCAAAATTATTGTTAAATTTTGGAAGTTCTTCATCAAAGAGAAAATTCTAAAAGAACAAAAAAATTTAAAATAAGATAGAACTACAATTAGGATTGTACAGGATTTATCAGCAGATACAATAAAAGATCACAAGTATATAGAACCCTCCAAAATATATAAAGAAATAAAGGAGAAGGGAACAGGATAAGAGAGGAGGGAATAGAATAAGGGAAGAGGGAATAGGATAAAGAGGGAGGGAAGATAAGGTGGGGTAAAGAAGAGTGTGTAGATTAATGGAAAAGGGATCAAGAGGAAGGGAAAGAGTGGCATAGGACAAGGTGGGACCCAGAAGAGTGTTTAGATTAACAGGAGTGGTAAAGGATCTGTAGATTAATGGAAGTGGGGATAAAAGGGGAGAGAAAAGGGACAGAAGGGAGGCATCCATGATAGGGGGAGGTTAAGTAATATCAAAGCAAGTTAAGGAGTAGGATTAAAATAGAAGAACTAGCATAAGTTCTTCTTAAGTGATAAGAATTAAGAGAGATACATAAACACTATATCAAAGATCAGTAGTATAACTTATTTGGAAAAAAAGTAGATCAAATTATTGATCTCAAATTTAAAGAATCAATAAAGAGAGAAATCTATTTTATGTCAATCATATTAATATTGTCTCAAATACAAATCAATATTTGAAAATGTATATATGTGTGTGCACATGTTTGTATTATGCATGTTGGTATAGGTATGCATGCATATAGACATGTGTATATCTTCCAGTTTGGGCATAAGTGCGAATGTATGTGTATATGTATACACATATGTATGTATGTATGTATGTATGTGTAAATATACTCTGCTTAACTGTAGCTTGCTTTGAGGAGGTGGGGGGATTAAAAGTTCACAGGAGAGAACAAAAAAATAACCTATAAAGAAGCAAATAAAAAATGGATAATCAAGAATATAATCTCTTTTATTATATATAGTTTCTAAAAATGGAAATTTATTGTTATATATTTTCAATCCTCCCTGAAGCTGTGCTGATCACAAGATGTTTTGTTTGGGTTTGTTTTTTTTTTTTCCTGTCTTTCTTTTTCTATTTTTTTTTCTTATTTTTTATTTAATTTTAAATGAAGATTTTGAAAAAAAAAGAAATAAAGTCTTTATTAAAAGGGGGTGGGGTGGGAAGAACAAAGCACTAACAACAATCTCTATAAGTAGAAATAAGATTTGCCCCACTGGGAACCTAACTGGAACTAGCCAATTGGGCAACACATCTCTTTCTCTTCTCTTTATTTCTCTCTTCTTTTCTCTTCTCCTCTCCTCTCTCTTCTCTTCTTCTCTTCTCTTCTTTCTCTTCTCTTCTCTTCTCTTCTCCTTTCTCTTCTTTCTTCTTTCCTTTCCCTTCTCTCTGTACACATAGGACATTATACCCTAAGAAATGTAAATTTTAATCACTGAAATCTTGTAATATATCTTGGAATATACAGGCTGGGATCATGCTTTCCAAATCACTCGGTTCTCATTGTTTGACCAACAACAAGTCCCACAGTTAAAGTCCATTTGGTCATTGTTTAGACCCTGAATGGCTCAGAGTGAATAACAACTCTATTTTGACCAAAAATCTTGAGGGTCTTCTCCCAGATTTGTGTGTGTGTGTGTGTGTGTGTGTGTACATATATATGTGTGTATATATTATATATGTGTGTGTATTTATATGAGTGTATGTTTGTATGTATACATATATATGCTTATATATTCATGCATTTATTAATCACTATTGTCATTCTGTAATTATTAGATTTTTTCCCACTATTAATACAATGATGCATTACTTTTTTTTAATATTGATATCAATTAATATCAATAGTCTTCTTGGGATACAGTATCAGTAGTGGAATAACTGCATCAAAGAGGAACAATTTGTTAACTTTTTTGAGATATAACATATTTTTCCCCTATGAAAAATAGAATTCTATTTGACTCTTCAAGCTTGTCTCTTTTTTATGTGCATGAAAATTAATTTTTTGAATTTTAGTTTTTAATCCATTTTGTCATCCTCTTATTTTGTGAAGAAGTTCATATCATTAGTTTTCATAGTTATGATTATTAACGTCATTTTTTCTCCTCTATCAGCTATTCTTATAACAACTCATTAAAATAATGAGGGCAGGACAAAACTTCCAATTTGCATTTCTTATCTGATCTAAGTTTCTTTCTTTTGCCTTGTTCTCCTGGCCTTAACACTAATGACCATGTTGCTTTGTACTTTCTGTTATAATCTATTGATTAGCTACAATTTGTTTACTTTTACTCACTTTAATTTACTTTCACTATAATAATTTTTAAACTGTCACATCAGAAAAAAAAAAAAAGATATGCTTTTGATATTTCCTCTGTACCCTCCCTCCCAAACCTGTGTTTGAAGAACTTTTACCTATGACACCATTAGTTTATAAACTACTAAGTCCCTTCTTCTTCCTCTTTCTTTGTCTACAATAATACTTTTGATAATTAAGTCTTGAAATTGTTAATCCTTGTTTTCTCAAAGATCTTCAAAAAAATATTAATAGTTGTTTTTCTCTCTCATTCAAAATTGTTCCTTTTGAGCTTTTTATTCCCACTGATATAACTAAATGTTATTTTGTTTGTTGAATTTGTATTTTACAGTCTCTGCTCAATTCTACTTTATTTTTTTATTTCAAAAAGATTTGCACATCATTGCAGATCTATTAAAAGTTTATTTCCTGTTCCCATTTAGTATTATACTCATTTCCCCAGGATTTTAGGTTAAAAGCCTTTTTCTTTTGAAAACTTTCAAAACTTGTTTTTCATTTTTGATACTGGATATTTCATTTTCTTCTTTTTCTTTTAATCAGATTAACCAATGACATGTTTATCTTACAAGTTTATTTCTCACATAAAACCTGCTCCTATACTTATTCATTAGCTCAATATTTTTTTCTATCAATCTTATTAATTTCACCTTTGATTTTCAGGACTTCCAATTTGGTGCTCAGTTAAGGATTTTTAATATTTTCTTTTCAAATTCTTTATTATTATTATTACTTAGTTGCATGCCTAGTTCCCTAATCTATTCCTTTTCCATATTGTTAATATAAAAATTTAGAAAAGTAAATTTTCCCCTAAGAACTGCCTTGTTTGCATCCTATAAATTTTGATATGTTATTTCATTATTTTCATTCTCTTTAATGAAATTATTGATGTTTCTATAATTTGTTTTTATACTATTTTTAGAATTAGATAAATTAGTTATAATTATAATATTATTATAATTATTTTCCACTATAATTATAGGTAGATGTTGCAGTATGTTCTGTGAAAATGTATTGGAAAAGAAGATTTCAGGATGAAATTAAAAATTAGTTATCAATTATATTTGGAATATAATTCCATTATAATTAGTTTCCACTTCTCTATCTTTCCACTGACTTTTGTTTAATGTAATTTTTATTGCATTATTATCTGGAATGAATGCATTTAATATTTTTGCCTTTTTTACATTTGACGTTGACATGCCCTATTATATTTTTATGCAGGTCTATTTTCATTCAGGTAACATGTGCTACTGACAAAAAGGTATATTCCTTTTTTTCCCATTCAGTTTTCTCCAAAGGCCTGTCATATCTAACTTTTCTAATATTTTATTTACCTCCTTGATTTCTTTTTTGTTCATTTTTGTTTGGATTAATTGAGTTATGAGAGGGTACAGTTGAGGTTTTCTACTAGTATAATGTTGCTGTCTATTACTTCCTGTAGTTCACATAATTTCTCCTTTAAGAATCTGAATACTCTTGGTGCATATATGTTTAGTATTGATATTGCTTCATTATCTATGTACTTTATTCTCTATTTTTGGCCCTTCCTTCCTTTCTACCTTTCTTTTTTTTTCTTCCTTTCTTATTTCTTTTTTCTTCCTTCCTTCCTTCCTTCCTTTCTTTCTTTCTTTCTTTGTTTCTTTCTTTGTTTTTTTTTTCTTTCTATTTTAATTTGAACTTTATCCTCCATATATTGCTTCAGGGTTCTTGTGCCAGTAACTACAATCTCTACAGGGGACCCTCATGTCTGTTGCAGGTTGAAAAGTGGAGTGAAGTGAGAAGCAACCAGCAGTGCTAAAAAATATTGGGTCTGGCAGTTTTCCTGGAACTGAGCTGGGGTCCTAGTGGTTATGTCTGGAATATTCTGAGGTCAGGTAGGGTATTCTACGTTATCCTGGAGCTATACTGAAGCACATGGTGATATCCAGAGCTGGAGTGAACTCTCTCCCCTCTTTTTTACCAAATCACATAGAATGGTAGGATGGAAAAGGAGGATTGGTGTTGGTGTTTGCCTATTGTACCTTCTGGAGGTTAGGATCTTATGCTGATTTGCTGACGTAGGCTTGCTGCCAGCTCACTGGGGAACTTCTTGGCTTGTCCCTAATGAGAGGAAGCCATTCTGCCAATCCTCCAACTTTTCTGGTCTAAAAGATTGTTTCACCCGGTCTTCTTGCTAGTTTCAACACTCCAGGACCTGTCTAGTGTTGCTATTTTAAGTTTGTCTGGAGGTGAACATGGGACATTACAGAAATGTACTGTTGACTCCACCAAAACGCTCCTCCCTCAATTTTATCTCTTTCACAATTTAGTTTAAAATTCTGATCCTCCAAAATTACCTAGATGAGTGATGATTAATTAATTGTTCATTCCTATTCTCTATTTTTTTAAAGGTGAAAACAATGCCTTCAGGATTCTTTAGAATCTTTCAAACAAAATGTTTTTGCAATGGAAGAAACTCAACAAATGAGGTTGAGAGATTGCAGAGCTGCGAAAGGAACCTTAGAAATTATTTTGCCAAACCCTTACTTTTATAGATGAGGCAAGTGTGATCCTAAGGGGATCGAAAAAAAAAAAAAAACTTTCTCCAGATCACATTTTATGTTAGCATGAAGATATTTATTTGGAGGAGATTGTGAAGTATTATATAAGGTTAAATTGATCATCTGAATGGAATATTTTAGAGTCAAAAGAAATCTTTAATATTATTCTCCTCACCAAGATCCATATTTTGTCCCAGCCAAATATAATTGATAACTAATTTTTAATTTCATCTTGAAATCTTCTTTTCCAATACATTTTCATAAAACATACCCCAACATCTTTACCTATTGAAATTTTTTTTTGTTTTTTCAAAGCCAATTTAAATACCATTGTCTCCATGAAACATGATCAGTGATTCCCAATCCCATTCAAGCTTAATGGGTCTCTCTAACTTCAAATTTTGTGTTTTATTGGAATTCCCATCTGACCTTATTATATTGTAAACTCACAATATATTATATATATTGCATGCTATATATATAATACAGGATGTATTGTATACAATATAATATAATAAATAATATATGTCACAATAATATATAATTATAATTAATAATTAATTATGTAATTATTATAATATATAAATAATAAAATGATAGAATATGTCTTAAATTAGATTGCATATTTCTTGAAGGTAAGAACTGTATTATTTTGTTTTTAATTTTGAATCATGGTACCAAGGACAGGCCTGTGAATATGTTTCGGTATATGGATTGGTGTTTATGTGATGCATCCTTTCCATCAATATTAATCATAATCTATTCATCTACTCTTATTCTGTGAACATTTTGTATGTTCTTCAATAGACCCTCCATATTCAACCCCTAAACCTTGCTAAGAGAACTTTCTTTATGTTAAATCATGTTTAATTTTGAGCATAATAATGAAATATATGAGCCAAACCTCTGTTAACCCTTGTTTTTGCCAAATGATCAGTTTTTCTCCTTTTCCTAATGAAATATTATTCTCAATGATATTCTTTACATTGGAATGTGATGGTAAATGTCTAACATCCAGGCTCCTTAAAAAAAAAGTCCTATACATTTTTATATTTAATCTGCATTATTCACATTTTTGCATCACTTTATCTCTATCTATTTGCATATTTATTTATTTTTGATTAGGTTAAAAAAAAAAAGGTCTTTTATTTATTTTTTATTTCTTACCTAATGTTAATCACTGCTTGGAAGATTCTTCAGTCAAACTGAAATCTATCCATTCAAGGCTTACGCTTAAAAAGGCCAAAGTTTCCTACTGCATCCAGGATCATTTCCAGTTTTCCTGTTCCTATGGACCCTGGATCTAGATGGTTCCAGAGGAGAAAGTGAATCTGGTGAACTTAACTCAAATCCAATTCACTTGTATGTCAGGGAATTACCTTCCTGATGTCATGTTTGTCTTTGAGAAAGGACAAACAACAAAAATTCTAGACAATCAACAAAATAATAAGTCCTAATTTGTAGAACTTGCCATTTTCAGAAGTATAAATGCTCCCACTGAAAATTAAATGATGATTCTCAGAAGGTGGTATGAACTAGCTCTAGAACATTCAGCTTTTCTATCACTATTTAGCATATGGATATCTGAGTAAGGCTTTTATTTTATTTGTGATAACTGCCTCATGGAAGGATAAATAGGTTGCATAGTGGTTAGAGCACTAGGTTTGGAACCAGGAAGATATATTTCATAATAGAGAAATCACTCTACTGTCTTTTTTATTGTGGCAACAACTTCATTCTTCATTCTCCTGAGGGAAAAATGTTTATCATTCATTTTCTTTTAAAAGATGGACTTTTTAGTAAAGATTAAAAAAAAAAATCATGAACCTAATTTATAAGTTGTGATTCTTCTTTGAATGGTAAGAAAAACTTTGCAGCCATCTCTTTGAGCATAGTCACTAGAAAGAAATGGAGAATTCTCATTCAATAAATGTTCTTTGGCTGCTTTGATATCATTATATAATTCCTCTGTCTCAAATGCAAGATTTTTGAAAAGACTTTCATCTTTCCTCTTTTTCTCTTTCTCATTTGTCATTCACAAGTCTTTGATGAAAAAGCATTTTTAAGGAAAACTTTGAAAAAATGCCTTTAAATGGAATTCCCTCAGAAGAATTTAATCGAAATGTTATACAAGTTATTGGGTAACTTTTTATATTAACACAATTAATCCCAATAGATTTTAAAATGTTATTTTTGATGCCCATATAATATTGTACTAAACTTTCCTTAATAAAAAATTTCTTCAAAAAAATTATGCCATCAAAATTGGATAATGTCTTGCAATAATTACTTTTTTGAATCTTATTAAGACTGAAGATTATACTCAGATAAAGCTCCTTTATTAAAATATATTTCATACATATTGAATTTTTAAGCTCTTATGTTCCAGTCTTTCTTCACCTTTAACATCCAATATCTAATTGCTATTAAATTATAATTAAATTGATTTTTTCACTTTTGGTATATAGTGCCCATGTTTTTATTTCTTAATTTCAATTTTTATAATCTAAAATATTATTTTTATATTTTTCAGACAAATATTTATTATTTTTACATGAATATAGAAGTCCCAAGAGATTTTCAATTGTTACAATCATTACTGTTTGTCCTTCAATTTCAAAAAGTAGCAGTGTCCTTATGAGTGATGTTTTACTTGTGCATGAATTTTTCAGTGACATAGATTTGCACAAGGTCTCCAGCTTCACTCTCTCCTATAGAGTTATCAGAGTTAATTAGCAAGAAAAAAGTCAGGATGACTGGTGATGGTCCAGGATTTGATGGCACCGTGGCATTTTCAATGTCAAGGTCTAAGTGTTCCATAGCACCTGCTTCAGTCAGCTTCATGTCCATTGGAACAAATTCTTTTCATCTCATGGGAAAGTCTTCACACGCTTGGAACAGATATCCTCCTGTCTTAGACAGGTTTGATGCCTACAGTAACTATCTATCAAGTTCAGCCCACAAGCCAAGATTGTTTTAAAGGGATATTGTCTTTGTGCATGCTACAGCTTTTTGATGCAACAGATGAAAGTTGGGTAAAGGTGGATGAGCAGCCCTGAAAAGAGTTTAGTTAGTCCTCACACTAAAGGTGTTAATCCTTCCTGAAAACCAGATAGAACCCCATTCAACATAGTATTGAAATAAGGGTCAGGAAGACCTAGGATCAAAGCTTGTCTCTTATATATGCTCCCTATGTTTTTTACCTTGGCAAATCATTTAATCTCTTTCAGAAATTCCCCAGTTAGATCAAGTGCTGCTTGGTCTGCTTTAATACAGCAAGTTTCTAAATAGGAACTTTTTATTTGCTTTGTTTTGTGGGAGTTGTTTTTTTTTTGGGTGGGGGGAGGGTTTGAAATATCAAGTTAGAATTTCAGTTATGGGGATTTTTTGTTGATCCTGAATACCAAAAACAGAATTCCCTTTTTTATTTTGGGAGGGAGGAAGGTTGGGGGCAATAAAAGATGAGAATTCATTTTGCTGTGTGACAGACTTAGTGAATAGGTAAAAATATTGGTGATTGCCTAGATTGTTAAGTGCATTAGCATTATTATATAGACCCAAGTCCATATGGAATTCCAATCTTCCTTACTATACCTTCCTAGTCTAATTGTGATCCAATACCTTCTCCTGCAGTTTCTTCAATTAGTGAAGCCAATGTTAGTGAGACCAGAGGGAAAGGCTTAAAACCCATCTGTTCTACCTGGTTTACATTAAGGAGACTGGATTGCAAGAGACTTCAGATCTGATCTCTTGAGGGTTAGCAAATTATAAGAGCAGCAGGCTGAGAATCTAGAAATCTGGCCTTGTTTCCCAGCTCTGCCACTAGTTATATGTAAACATGCAGATTCTATATTCTCTCAAAGCTCCAGGTTCCTCATCAAGAAAATGAGGATAATTTACTTGTGCTACCTACCAATTAGAGTTCTAGGGAAAGTTGTTCATGAACCTTAAAGAGCTCTATAAATGCAAATTACTTTTATTATTATTCCAATTTCCTAAACTCATAGAGGTCAGTTGCTTGGTATACAATTTGAAATAGTTGGCCACAAAAGGAAGCAATTAGATAATATAGAATAATATTTTGCATTGGAAAAAGAGCCAATGAAAAATCCTAAAGTATTTTTTGAAGGTCAAAAACAAAATCTGTAATTCAGAATAAATTCCACCAGTGAGGACCTCAAAATGTTAACTACAGCCAGAAGAGGGAGCATAGCTTAGTGGAAAGAACAATGTCATAGGATTTAGAGTAAGAAAAGACTTTAGAAGTAATTTTTTCCAATTTCCTCATTTTACAATTGAGGAAACCAAAGCCCATAGAGATTGCCAATCTAGTTATCCTAAAATCCTGTTGTTGTTGTTTACTTCCTTCTATGATGTCTAACTTCATGCTCTCAGTTAGAGTTTTCTCAACAAAGATACTGGAGTGGTTTGTCATTTCCTCCTGCAGCTCTTTTTGCAAATAAGGAAACTGAAGCAAACATGTTAAGTGACTTGCCAGGTTCACACAGCTAGTAAATATCTGAGGCTAGATTGGACTCATGAAGGTCTCTTTCTGACTTCAGGCTTGCCACTCTATCCATTGCACCACCTAGCTACCACCATCCTGATGTAGAGTAATTCCTCTGACATCCATCAGTTTGAATAGAGGGTTATAAATCAAGAAGTGAGATTAGAAGATAAACTTTAATTAAGATTAGCTGATGGACAGTTGCCAGATGGTTAACATCCCAGATGCACTCACTCAAACACACACATACAGTATTTTACACAAATTTATAGAAATATTACAAGTGATAAAAACCAATTATTAGATGTATCTGCTAAGTCAGTTCCCTTATTTAGGAGGCCGAGTAATCAAGGAAGAAGAGTGTCTTCATCTTGAACTTCTAACTTCTTAACCTTGTCTCATGAATTTCCAAAGAATAAGTTTATTCTGGTGAGCATTTTTGTAATTAATCGCAAATCTCATCAAACCAGCTTAGTGACACTAGAGGTCTGTACTTAACAGATCTTAGAGAGTAACCAGTAGAAAAGGGCGTTTCCATGATGGAAACCATAAAGAGACTTCTGCCTTCAAGATACAAAGAGAGGTCTTTTTTCTTTTTGTTTAATAACCTATGCTACTTTGATGGCATCTTCCTGACTTCAAATCTGACCTCAGATTTATTAGGTGTGTGACTCTGGGCAAGCCACTTAACCCAGTTTCCTCATCTGTAAAATGAGTTGGAGAAGTAAACAAACCACTGTAGTATTTTTGCAAAAACAAAACAAAACAAAACAAAACAAATGGGATCACAAAGTGTATGACACAAGAGAAATATGACTGAAATGACTCAGCAACAACAGAGTAAATGGAATAGATTTCAAAGGTCTGTTCCAATCCTAAATTGATGATTCTATATAAACATTTGCTATTCTTTAAAGACAACTTCCTATGCTAACTTCTTTTTACATCACTGAGGGATACTTTATATTATTAAAAAAAAAAATCAATTTTACTTATTTTAATTAAGGAAATTCCATACTCAGAGAGCCTTAGATCTACAACTGGAAAAAAATCATGAAGGTCTTGTTCAACTTCCTCATTTTATGTGAAATGAAAATGAAATGCTGAGAGGTGACCTGATTCTAGTAAAGTCAAGCAAGGTAATAAAAACTGAGATCTGAATTCAGAACCTTTGACTGTATCATACTGCTTCCTATTCAGGCTTTTCCTAATTTACCTTTGAGCTATATCAGCTATATTCTGCCACACATGCTGTTTTTTGGTAAGTATACTCACAAAGTTCAACATACACACACACACACACACACACACACACACACACTAACATGCTCTGTATAGTTTCATAAAGACAAAGATAATTTATTTTATGTTGGAATACACAGGAGAGCTGCTGAAATACATGAGAGCCACCTGACAGTGGCAGCTGGAGATTCAACCCAGAATGGATCTTCTCTTGTGAGAGGATGATACAAGGAGACTGAGAGGCAGTTGCTGTTCTCTGACCTCTCTGACTGAGAGGCCCTTGCGTTGTCTGACCCTGGCTGCATTTGTCCCAGTTTATATGCTCTATTATAATTAGATCATTTACAGTATACTGAGTATAAACCAATCATTATATCACTAGGGAACCATTATGTGTTGTAATATTAAATCAATCATACTGAACTAGAAAACTATTAATCACTATGTTAAACTAGATAACCATTGTCTTATCAATTGCACTGAGTTAGCACCTTGTAAGAATCCTTATTTCAAGTATAGAGTTCTGGCCCATAACAATTTTAATTAAATTTAATTTATAATTTATATACTAGACCCAACTTATATACTAAACCCCAACAGCAAGTTGGGGTTATGCTGAGGGGACAGCTCAGCTCATATAGTATCCAAGTCTTGTCCTTAATTAGGACAATTTATCTATTGGGCCAGCAAGCAAACCTAAATTTAAATGAAAAATCAATCTTTCTGGTCCATTACAAATCCAATCTAATAAGTTTTTGTTGCTGTTGTTATTCAGCTGTTTTTTTTTTCATTCCTGTATAGCTCTTAATGACCCCATTTAGAGTTGTTTTGGGAAAAAAAAATACACTGGAAATCTTTTTTTTAAATTTATTCTTAATATACATTGCTTTGTAAATCATGTTGGAAGAGAAAAATCAGAGCAAAAGAGAAAAATCAGGGGAGAGATTAAAAACAACAACAACAGAAAAAAAGAAGTAAACATAGCATGTGCTGATTTACATTCAGTCCCTTTAGTTCTTTTTCTGGAAGCAGATGGCATTTTCTGTCCAAATTCTTTTTGGATTGTTTTGGATCACTAAATCATTGAGAAGAACCAAGTTTTTCATAATTGATCATTGCACTTTCTTGCTGTTATTGTACAAAATGTATTCAGATTATCCTTGTTTTGCTCAGCATCAGTTCATGTAAATCTTTCCAAGACTTTCTAAAATCAGCTTATTCATCACTTTTTATAGAAAAATAGTATTCCATATCCTTCATATACCCTAACTTCTTCAGCCTTTCCCCAATTGATGGGCATCTACTCATTTTCCAATTCTTTGCTACCATAAAGAGTTGCTGCAAATATTTTTGCACATGTAGGTCCTTTTCCCTCCTTTATGATTTCCTTGAGATACAGACTCAGTAATGGCACTACTGGGTCAAAGGGTATGCACAGTTTGATAACCCTTTGGGGATACCAGATTGCTTTCCATAAAGGTTGAATAATTTCACAATTCCACCAACAATGCAATAGTGTCCCAGTTTTTCCATATTTCCTCCAACATTTATCTTTCTCTTTTCCTATCATCTTAGCCAATCTAAGAGGTATGTAACTCATAGTTGTTTTCATTTGCATTTCTCTAATTAGTAGTGATTTAGAGCATTTTTTAAAATTTAACTATAGATAGTTTTAATTTCATCATCTGAAAACTGTTCATATTGTGAGGGATAGAAAATCCTATCCAAAAATGACTACTCAGAGACCTCTTGAAGTAAAAAGCAGAAAAGTTGTTTATTTCATTAATTCTTATGAGAATGAGCAATTCCAACACAAGGAGGGAAAGAGAGAGAGCTCACGGTAGGACTAAAGAAGGGGAGAAGATATACAGTTTTTATAGGTTTTAGATACAAAGGATTACATCATGAGTTGGAGAACATTAAAAGATAGGTGCCCCACCCCCCACCCCTTAATTGGATGTTATTTGTGCCAAAAACAGCAGATTCCTAGTTCCAGGAGGAACCATACATCAGGCAACTAATTGTCCAGATGTTAATAACTTAAACAGCGATAAATGTCATCATTCGAGGTTAAATACATATGTCTAAAATCTAAGTACATATCGGCTACCACTCAACATACTCACACAGGACACAGAGACCTAGAGAAACTAAAATATAGAAGAGGAATTTAAATGTCCTTGGAAGTTCTTCACCTTATCTTTACTACATGCAGCTGCTGGAAGTTCTTCAACTACACACACACACACACACACACACACAATATCCTTTGACCATTTATCAATTGGGGAATGATTTGCATTCTTATAAATTTGACGCAGTTCTTTATATATTTTAGAAATGAGACTTTTATCAGAAATGTTGGCTATAAAGATTTTTTCCTAGTTTTCTACTTCCCTTTTAATTTTGTTTCTGTTTTTTGTTTGTGCAAAAACTTTTTAACTTAATGTAATCAAAGTTGTTCATTTGGCTTTTCATAATGTTCTTCTTTGTCATAAATTCTTCCTTTCTCCTCAGATCTCATAGATAAATTATCCCTTGTTCTCCTAATTTGTTTATGTTATCATCCTTTATGCCCAAATCATGTATCTATTTTACCTTATTTTGGCATGGGGTATGAGATGTAAGTCTGTGCCGAATTTCTAACATATTTTCTAGTTTTCCTAGCAATTTTTGCCAAATAGTGAGTTCTTATTCCAGAAGCTAGAGTTTTGGGGTTTGTCATATACTAGATTGCTATAAGTCTTGATTATTGTGTGGTGTGTAAATAATCTATTCCACTGATCTACTACTCTATTTCTTAGCCATTACCAAATGGTTTTGATGTCTGCTGCTTTATAATATAATTTTAAGTTTGGTATTTCTAAGCCACTATCCTTTGTATTTTTTTTTCAATAATCCCCTTGATATTCCTTTTGTTCTTCCAGATGAATTTTGTTATTATTTTTTCTAGTTCTATAAAATATTTTGGCAGTTTGGTTGGTATGGCACTGAACAAGTAGACCAATTTAGGCAGAATTGTCATTTTTATTATATGAACTCAGCCTAGCCAGATACTGAAATTCTTGAGATGCAGTTGTTGAGGGGTGAGAAATGAGAGGTGAGAGATACCTTAACAGCGATGGGGTCCCCAGGCTGGTGTAGGAGTTCTTTGAGAAAAAATTCACAGTCCCGATCTCCTCTTTTTGGCCAAAAATAAATAAATAAATAAAAATAAAAAGGGTTATTACACTGAGAAGGCACTCAGTAGGCCAGTATTTGATAGCAATTAGCAAAGGTTTGGATACAGAATCTTGATTATATTTAGGTTTCATGGCCCAGTGCTAGGGAGTGGTCTCCAGATGAATTAAAGGCTCATCAAAAATGGAATTATGCCCCAGGCCAAGATCTCCTAAGGAAGATTTCCACCTAATGGTGGAGATTATTGTGGGAGTTTCCCTTGGGAATCAGGTAGGAGAGTGGGGATTCTCCCAAAGGTCAGGAGGAGTTGAGATTTAGGATTTTTCTAACCCAGGTTCATCCCCGCAAAGTTTGGGGTGACACAGTTCCCACTGTATCACAGTCAGACTCTCCTCATACTAGGTCAACAAAATCATGGAGTTAAGCCATAAAATGAATGATGTGTTATGGTGTAACACCCCAAAAGCATATTGGAGTTATGGACCAGTATCATGAGGTGTCTCAAGATAACTTGTAGGCATAGATTTCCAAATCAAGGAACAAAGATTTTATTACATTGCTAAGAGCAGGTGAAATTCCAAAAGAAGTTTGCAAAGAAAGGGGTTTTAGCAATTAATTAAGGAAATGACAAGTCCTTAGTAGAACTCACATTTAACCAGGAGGAAGATGCCATTAAAGCATGGCAAATGGGGAATTCCTGGGCTAATTCTAAAAGGACATTAAGGTCCTAATAGGCCTTAGCAATTGTAATGTAAGCAAGTGCACTAATCCCAAAAAGCTAGAGAAAGACAAGGAGAAAGACAGTGTGAAGTGAGAATACAAACATACAATGGAAAGCTAAATTCCTAAATAAATTAAAGAGGATTTACAGTATGAATAGATATTTCATAGAGTAACATAATCTGTAGGGTTTAACACCATAACTTGGGTTTTCTGATTGGATACAATAAAGGTAGGGTTTCCCAAGACCTCCACTTGAGGTCTTAGAAAAAAAAAGTCCACTTAAAAAAAAATCCCTACTTAAGAATAAAAGGCTTAAATGATCCTACCAATCTCCTCCCTATTTGCCTCAGGAGTAGCTAGACTTCCAGATTGTGTACAATAATTCAGGCTCTCTCTTCACCCACCTAACTACCCAGGATGTCATCTAAATGGTTTGTTATTTCCTTCTCTGGATATTTTCATAGCAGAGGAAACTGAGGCAGAGGTAAGTGACTTGCCCAGGGTCATACATACATATAGATCAAAACATAAAAGTTTTGAAGCCAGATTTGAATTCAGAAAGATGAGTCATTCTGACTCCAGGCCTAGCATTCTATTCACTATGCCCTCCAGTGGATTACTTAACTAAATAATTAGGGTCCCTTCTATGTGGTCTCATAGCTTAATATAAAAGTAATGAATAGAGAGAATGATGATGATAATTAATTAATTCTTTCTAAATGCTGAGGTTACAAATCCAATTGAGTTAGATAGTCTTTTGCCTTAAGAAATTTAAATTCTAATGGGGAAAGAGCAGAATGAAAAAAAAAGGCAGGATATGGTCATGGTTACATGATTTAGAAATGACTTTGGAGTTGTCCAGGAGGCTGAATTCTTGGCAAGATGAGGTAAAATTTTCACTTATCACAGTTGTGTTAATGCATATCTTGCCTCTGGAGGGAAAAGTGAGGCAGGTGACTTTGCACAGCCCTCCCTCACAAATCCAGTTCAATTGCATCTATGATATCACCTCCCTGGTATGGATGGTCCTTTTTGAGAACAAAGAAAAAAAAAACTACAAATAACTAGGGGAAGAGTTAAATTGGGAAGAAAAAGAGGAAAGAGATGAAGAAAGTCAAGCTATAGGCAGCCTGTTTGAAAATGTCCAGGAAGAGAAATGTATAATGTTTTTATTCCAATACCAGGAAAATTGGATGTCTGCTAACCATGGAAAATGCCTAAACGAAACTTGGCAGAGATGTATAAAAATAAATGTAGAAATGAAATTGACTGTACTACAAATGCTTCACCTGCTAAAAAATAGTATATTATAAAGAGTTCAACCATGAAGAAGTCCAGGAAAATAGTCATGGCATTGTCAAGTCAGGAAAATATTTTTCTCTATTACCATAAGTATTTGTGTATGAAATTCTACACTCCCTGGTCATCTTCTTTGCATTGCTATCTAGATAGCATGCCTAGGAGATGTTAATTCTTTCATCTCTGGAAATTCCATTTTGAAATCCTTATAGAGAATGGTGATTGCTCCACTGTTGATCTCCTCCAGATAGATCTCAGCTACATTTCACTTCACTTATTTTTCCTAACTACCTTCTCACAAACTTTCTTAACTCAAAAACATGCTCTCTAATCCCTTCAATCCAGTTCTGGAATACAGATCAAATCAACTGCCTTTGCTTCTGGAAGGAGTGTCTAGTCTCCTATGGACATATTCACAATTTTCTAACTTTAATCACAGACCATTCCCTGATAACTATTTCACTACTGTCTCTCTTGTTCAAATGTAAGCTCTTCAAGAGTAGTGACATTTTTGATTTAACATTAGTATTCCCAGAATTGAACAAAATTCTTGTATTATAAATTCTTTTTCATTCATTGAAATTTGCTCCTAATTTTTCTAGGAACATTTTCTTGAAATATTAGGAATCTATAAGCATATGTAAAATGAAGTTTTAGTAGTGATATCCATTGTGGTTAATAGAAAGAGTCTTGATTTAGATTTGGGTGGGCTTAAAAATCTGCCTCTGACAGTTGTTTGGTATGTGGTCCTAGGCAAGTAACTTAATCTCTCTGACCAGCAGTTTCTTCTTCTAGGAAATGAGCATAACATCAGTATAGGAAATTCACATGCTGATGTGAAGAACAAATTATATGTCAGTGTGTATGTAAATATACAAAGTACTTTGTGAATATGAAAGAATTACATAAATGTTCATTATTGTTTTTCTCAATTTTTTTTGATGATCCTTTTTTCCTCCTGAGGCAATTGAGATTAAATGACTTACCCAGGGTCACACAAAGTGTTAAGTGTCTGAGACCAGATTTGAACTCAGGTTCTCCTGACTTCAGGGCTGGTGCTCTATCTACTGCACCACCTTGCTGCTCCCAATGATCTTAAACAAATCATTTCAACACTCTTGGACTCAGTTTTCCATCTACAAACTGAAGATAGCATTTCTAATGACCCTTCCCAATAGGGCAACCTATTATTCCTCTGTATATCTTCCCCTTATAAAGATAAAAAGATAAGCTTAAGAGGAAAAAAAAATTATCATCAATTCCATTACTCACTCAGGACAAGGATAAAAGCCTCAAATGGAGAATATAAAACTGCCATTAGCCAAAAAGCTCCATCTTACCTTGTGGAATGATTGTTGTTAGAAAAGGCATTTTCTCTGAATCACAGAAAGAAATTTTTCCTTTTGGAGTGAGAAAGAAGAGAGAGATCAGAGAGAGGTAGTGATCTCAGGAAGTCAGGAAAAGAAAGTGTCACCAGGATCAAAAAAGTGAACATAAGTTATTCATTTGAAATAAAATGTAAAGTTATTTGAACCATTTATTTTTCAAAAAGAAAGATTAATAACTAAAGGCATTTCTATTTTGTGCTATTCATTTCTCAGTAGTCAGTCTGTCATCCTTTAACTCAATGATATGTTCTAGGCCACATCAGTAAAGAGGCTTTAATCTGCTTATTTAGATGTCTAATCACACTAATTGGAACATGAAAAATGTGTATTTGGCAGTTGCTCAACAGCATTCAAAAATCTTTACATTTCACAGACTCAAGCTTCAATGTATAAAATAGTAATCTACTCATTAACATATGAATTTTTGCTACAAGTTGAGCATTGTTGTTTCAGTACTAAAGGTATGAGATAGTGTTATGATTTTGGGGTATATTTACCTTTAGTGGTAGATTCACCACAAAATCAAATCTTAACCCTTCGATGACTCTGAGATTGTACTTCAAATGTGGGAATCTATAAAAATATCAAACAAGCTATGCCAAGCCTGGCAATTGTTTGTTTCAATTTACCTACACTAATCCCTGGTAAATGCACAACCATCACTGAAACCATTTTCAAAGCCTTTCCAGCTTGGTAGAATTAATCACAACTTACTAATGTACTGACATAGCCTCTGAGAAGCAAGACTTACGTCCACCTTGGGATGAAAGATCAAGCTACAATTTTAACACAGTTTTCAATAGAAATCATGAAGATTTGAAATATAATGTAGTCACAGATACTTACTGTATGACCCTGGATAAATGATTTAACCTCTTTTGGTTTTTTTGTAAAATTGGAATAAAGATAGTCTCTATCTCATATGATTGTTTTGAGGATCAAAATAGTTATGCATGTATGTATGTATATAGATAAATCAATGGATGATACATAAATATACATATATATGTATATATACATATACATAAAAATACACACATATATAATCTGCTTTATATGTATGTAAATGTTCTGTATATATGTATGTGCATGCATGTATATAAATATATGTATGAAGATACATCTACATTCACAATTATGATATACATATAGATATACATATCTATACACAGTTGTGTAGATATACAACTTTCTAAAACTTAAAGTATTACCTATTGACATATGTATAATATTATAAATGTAATAGTACTGTTGTTTAGTTATTTTAGTGTTGTCTGACCCTTCAGGATCTTCTTTGGAGTTTTCTTAGCAAAGATACTGAAAGGGTTTGCCATTTTCTATTTCATCCAAGAGAATTACAATAATGAGACAATATACCAAGACCTGTGGAATGCAGCCAAAGCAGCTCATAGGGAAAATTTTTATTTATTTAAATAGCTACATGAATAAAACAGAGAAAGAGGAGATCAGTAAATTGAGCATGCAGATTATCATATGATTTCTGTTGATTTTGTTATTGATATGGTTGATTATGATAACATAAAAAAAGCTAGAAAAACAACAAATTTAAAACCCCCAATTAAATAACAAATTAGAAATTCTGAAATTCGAAGGAGAGATTAATAATTAAAACTAAGAAAACTATGGAACAAATATATAAAACTGAGTTGGTTTTATGAAAAAAAAAACAAAATGGATCAACTTTTATTTCATTTGATTAGAAAAAGGAAAGAAATAAACCAAATCACACCAGCATCAAAAATGAAAAGGGCAAGCAGCACCAATGAAAAAAAAAATTTAAAGAAATAATTAGAAGCTATTTTGCCCAAATGTAAGGCAGCAAGTTTGACAGTCTAATCGAAATGAATGAATATTTACAAAAATATAAATTGCCCAGATTAACAGAAGAGGAAATAAATCACTTAAATAACCCCATTTTAGAAAAAGAAATAG
Organism: Sarcophilus harrisii; assembly: GCF_902635505.1. Classification (NCBI taxonomy): domain Eukaryota; kingdom Metazoa; phylum Chordata; class Mammalia; order Dasyuromorphia; family Dasyuridae; genus Sarcophilus; species Sarcophilus harrisii. The sequence goes on from NC_045430.1 coordinate 45,707,237, forward strand.
AACAAGCCATTAATGAATGCTCTAAGAAAAAAAATTTCAGGGCCAGATGGATTCACAAGTGAATTCTACCAAACATTCAAAGAATAATTAATTCCAATACTATGTAAACTATTTGGAAAAATAGGTAAAGAAGTAGTCTTGCCAAACTTCTTCTATGACACAAATGTGGCACTGATACCTAAACCAAGAAGAACCAAAACACAGAAAGAAAATTACAGTTCAATCTCTCTAATGAATAATGAAGCAAAATTTTTAAATAAAGTATTAGCAAAGAGATTTCAATAACTTATCAGCAGGATAATACACTATGACCAAGTGGGATTTATATCAGGAATGCAAGGCTGCTTCAATATCAGAAAAACTGTTACCAAAATCAACCATATCAATAACAAAACCAACAGAAATCATATGATAATCTCAATAGTTGCAGAAAAAGCTTTTGACAAAATACAGCACCAATTCCTATTAAAAACACTAGAGAGCATAGGGATAAAATAATAAGCAGTATCTATCTAAAACCAACAACAAGCAATGTTTGTAATGGAGAGAAGCTAGACTCATTCTGAATAAGATCAGGAGTGAAACAAGGATGTCCATTATCATCAATATTATTCAGCATTGTATTACAAATGTTGGTTTTAGCAATAAAAAAAGAGAAAGAAATTCAGGTATTAAAATAGGCAATGAGAAATAATACTATTATTTTTACAGATGATATGATGATATATATATATATATATATACACACACACACACATATATATATATATATATATATATATATATATATATATATATAGGGGATCCTAGAAAATCATTCAAAAATCCACTGGAAACAATTTACAGCTTTAGCAGAGTCACAGGATATAAAGTAATAAAGTAAATACATATCATCAGCATTTCTATATATTATTGACAAAATCCACCAGCAAGAGAGAGAAAGAGAAATTCCATTTAAAATTATTGTAGACAAAATAAAATGCTTGGAGGGGGTCTACCTACCAAGACAAACCCAAGAACTACATGAACACAATTACAAAACACTTCTCACACCAATAAAGTCAGATCTAAACAAAGGGAAAATTATCAATTGCTCATGAGTAAGCTGAGCTAATATAATAAGAATGACAATTATGTTTAAATTGGTATACTTTATCAGTGCCATAGCAATCAAATTGCCAAAATATTTTATAAAAACTAGAAAAAATAATCACAAAATTCATCTGGAAGAATAAAAAGTCAATAATATCAAGGAAATTAATGAAGAAAAAAATAAAAAGAAAGAAAGAAAGGATGGTAGCTTAGCAGCACCAAACCTAAAACTATGTATAAAGCAGCAGTCATCAAAAACATTTGGAACTGGCTAAGAAATAAAGTGGTAGATCACTGGAATAGATTACATCCACACAATATAATAATTAAGTCCTGTAGTAATCTAGTATTTGACAAATGCCCAAATTCCAGCTTCTGGGATAAGAATTCACTAATTGACAAAAATTTCTGAGGGAAACTGTCAAAAATTCAGCACAGACCTACATCTCACACCCCATACCAAAATAAGTTCAAAATGGGTACATAATTTGGGCATAAAGAATGGCACCATAAACAAATTAGAAGAACAAGGGATAATTTACCTGTAAAATCTTTGGAGAAAGGAGGAATTTATGACCAAAGAAGAACTAGAAAACATTATAAAAGGTCAAATGAACACCTTTGATTACATTAAATTTAAAAGTTTTTTTTTAAGATTAAAAGGGAAGTACAAAGCTGGGGAAAAAATTGTTACAGCCATTATTTCTGATAAAGGTCACATTTCTAAAATATATAAAGAACTGTGTCAAATTTATAACAATAAAAGTCATTCCTTAATTGATAAGTGAATGAACAGATAATTTTCAGATGACTAAATTAAAGCCATTTATATTTATGTGAAAAAATGTTCTAAATCACTATTGGTTAGAGAAATAGAAATTAAAACAGCTCTCAGGTACTACCTCTCTTCTCTCAGATTGACTAAGATGATAGGAAAAGATAATGATAAATGTTGAAGGGGATGTGAGAAAACTGGTACACTGATGCATTGTTAGTGGAGTTGTGAAATGATCCAACCATTCTGGAGAGCAATTTGGAATTATGTCCAAAGGGCTATCAAATATGTATACCCTTTAAACCAGAAGTGGGTCTGTATGTGAAAAAAATCATAAAGGAGGGAAAAGGACCCACATGTACAAAAATGTTTATAGCAGCTCTTTTTGTGGTAGCAAAGAATAGGAAAATGAGTAGATGCCCATCAATTGGAGAATAGCTGAACAAGTTGTGGTATATGAAGATAATAGAATATTATTGTTCTATAAAAATTGATGAACAAGCTGATTTTAGAAAGGCCTGGAAAGATTTATATGAACTGATGCTGAGCAGAACAAGCTGAACCAAGAATACATTGAATAAGGTAATGGCAAGAATGTGTGATGATCAATTATGAAAGACCTGGTTCTTCTCAGTGATTCAGTGATCTAAAACAATGCAAATATACTTTGTACAGACAATGCCATCTGCATCTAGAAAAAGAAATAAGAAGACTGAATATAAATCAACACATGCTATATTCACTTCCTTTTTCTGTTTTTTTTTTAATATCTCCCATGTTTTTTTTTCCTTTTGCTCTGATTGTTCTTTCCCAACATGAAGCAATGTATATTGAAAATAAATACATTTACCAAAAAAAAAAAAAAATGGTAAGTGTTTACCATTTCCTTCTGAAGCTCATTTTTTTAATAAATGAGAAATCAAAAAAACAAGGTTAACTTAAGGTCAGTGTCTGAACCTAGATTTGAACATAGATCTTCCTGACTCCAGATCTGAAATGGTATCCCCTATGCTATTCTGCCCAATAATAATACTATATGAATCAGATATTGATATTTATAAAGGTTAACTATAATTGTTCCTATAACAGCTATTAGTAGTATTATAGTCACTAGTAGAATAGATTCTCATTCTGAAAACTATTAGAAGTGTAAAATAAATATAAGATAACATATAATGCAATTATTAATTAATGACTATTATGATGCTTAATTTAGTTGTTGATCGTTCAATTATTAAATTGAATTATTAAATGGTAATCAATGATTATTGATTTATTAAGTTATGAGTGTTATTATTACTTAAAAGATTCTATGATCTTATCTGGGTATTTGCTCTAATGATTCAATTTTTAAAAATATATCTGGCATATATATAATATATATATTTATATTGTCTTCTATATAAGAAATGCCACTTCCATATAAAAGAAGAAAAGTATACAAAAAAAAAAAAGAACATGTTACTTCTAGAAGCAAAGCAATGAAAGTCTGTCCTTCATAATTGTGTTACGTGTCATGTTTCTCATTAGAAGACTTTCGTCTAAATTTTTATTATACTCATAGTTTTAATAATTCAAAACAGGTTAGACTAGATGACCTCTAAGGTTGTTTCTAAGTCTTAAGTTCAATGATTCTGTGATTTTGGAGAGCTTCTGTTTCTGAGATAGTTGTACTGATTGGATCTGAGGTAAAGGCTTAAGAATAATTCCAGGAAATAGGAAAATAAGTAGCATCAAAAACTTTATTATTTATTTATATGCAGAAATAAATGAGGCTTTTGGAAATTTACTGACAGTAAAAAAAAAAGAAGAAGAACAAATTGTAAATATTTTATTTGGTATACATATTTCTAGATCTAATGATTCTTCTTACGGTCATATAATGGTCATAAAACCATATTTTCCTACTAAACTATTTTAACTACTAAAAACTGAATGAATTTTCTTGGATTGGCTTTTCTTAACATCAGATTTTAATATATTTTCTTTTGTTATCATATTATATGACCATATGATAGAAGATATCATTTTATGACTGTTAATATATATTAAGGTCAGGATTTGAAGCTAGATTGAACTGCTTCCAAGGTCAGCTCTCCATTTCCTTCCTAAAACATCTTGGCAATGAAATCAAAGATCTGGTTTTAAAAAAAAATTGAAAAGTGTAAGACTCTATACTATTTATTGCATATGTAAATTGATATGTGCTAATTATTGGATTGGTTTATATAAAAATAAAATTTAAAATAGTCCCTGCATTCAAAGAAGGAAATAAACATATATTAAGTGTCTATTTTGTTCTAGGAACTGTGTAAAGCTCTTTACAAATATGTAGTTTGATCCTCATAACAACACTGAGACATAAATGCTATTACTAGCCCTATTTTTGTTGTTCTTGTTATTCTTTTTACAGTGGAAGAAACTGAGGCAAACGGAGGAGTTTGCATTTTACTGGTATGGTACAAGATCTATTTATCTGTTTGTTTGTATATGTGTATGTGCATATATATGCCTGCATATACATAAGATATAGAATGTATATACAGTAATAATTGTGTATGAATATACATATGCAAATATGTATTGATATATGTACATATTTGTGTGATTATTATGAAGTAGAGGAATTAAGATAGCAATTATACACAAAGACTTCCCAAAGTTTATGGTTAAATGAAATGAGGCTCAAAAGAAGGTAGAGGTAATAAGATTGATGTTAGGAAGAAATATATTTCAGCCATAAGAGAACCCTAAACAAAAATTCACATGTAGTAAATGAAATACTAAGTTTAAGGACCAGCAGGCAGGATAGTTTGGCTGTAACATGAAGTACATGATGTGGACTGGAATTACTCTGCTGGTTATTTGAGTGGAAAGATGTGGAGTTAAAAGAGAGGGCAAAAGCAAGACTTAGGGAGAGTAGATGGTGACTACAAGTTTGCAAACATGGGTGAATGGAAAGATTTGATACTATCCACAGAAACAGATAATATTGGGAAAGAGATATAGTAATCAAAGGAGTGAAAGATGGGAGACAGTAGAAAGATTATTGAATTTGGAGTCAGAAGACCCCCAGATCAAATTCTTCCTTGAATTCCTGCTACCTGTATAATATTAGATAGATTATTGAAACTTTCTAGATGACAATTCCCTCATCTGTGAAATGATAATATCGTACTAAATAGGCTTTGAGATCCTGTATAGCCCTAAATCTATAGTCCTCTGAAATGCTGATGACTAGCAGATTGAATTTTACACTCTGCCAGATATCATTTTTATGATACAAATTTCTTTTCCTTTTATTGAATTGGGGGCAAGTCTATTTCAAATGACCTATTTGTGGAGAGCTACTTCAAAAGAAAAATTTCAGAATGGGGGTAATTGGTATTTAAAAACATCCTCCCTACGTTTTAACCTTGCTAAATGACATGGCTATTGGACTTTTCCCTGAGGGTTAATCCTTCTCTTATTCATCTGACCAAGAAAGAATTTTTGGATTATTAGAAAATCACACAAAATTATGCCTTTTTTAAAATCAGCCCACAATGAACAGTGTTGACATTGGCATATAGTGACAGCACTACCTATTTTTTTTTTTTAAATTCGATGTGAACATTTCTAAAAAGGCACATTTTGGAAGCATTTGCAACCCTCCAACAAATACAGACCCTGAAATCTTGGCAGATGTCTAATTATTATTGCAGTTTTACAAATAGACTTTTTATGACTCACAAAGAGTATGAAATTGGTTCCATTAAAAGACCTTTCCTTTTTTTGTCAGAATATTCTGATTTATAAGCTATCTACAGAGGCACATTATATTCAAACTGATCTCGTCAAAAACAGGGCAATATATCTAGTTCTCATAAGTCTCTCACCTCTTTCTTTCTTTCCCTCCCCCAATATCTCTCCTTGGAGGCTGGGAAGTAGTAAATATCAATTGTGCCTCCTAAGATTTCCATAAAATAAGTGAGCACTTCTAAGATTGACCGAACAGTGTAGCTAGTGTAACCACAGCAAATTTATAGTAAACAGATACAGATCTTTTGGGTGATGCAATACCATCTCTAATGTCTGAAGTGGTATTTATAGGCCAATATCTAATTAGAATTCTATATTATTTTAGCAAACTCTATAATATTTGGTCCAGTTGTCAAGTCTCTCTTTCCCCCTTCCATTTTCTCCTCAGCATTGTTCTGAAGGTGAGCAGATTTACCATTTTAAACAAAACACATTAAAGCAATTTAAATATGTTTAAATGTTTTAAAAAAACTGAATACCAAACTTACTGATGGATTGTGGGGCCTGGCATTAGTTTTTCTTTTAATGATCTGAAGCAAATAAATAAATAAAAACATTATAATAAAGTGCACCACTCATAGTCAGGATAAGGTAGGGAGTGGTGTGAAATATTTACTACTATATATAATAATGTGGGCATTTTCAAATATCAGAAAAATTTTCATGGTGTAGTACATTGGTTCTCAAAGTGGCCTCCAAAGAATCCTGAGGGTCTCTGAAACCTTTTCAGAGGATCCATAAATTCAAAATTAGCTTTCATTTCTAATACAACAAAAATCTATAAATATTATCTACATAAACAAATACTCTTTGGATAGATGCTCAATAATTTTAATAGCATAAAGATATTGAGAATAAAGTTTGAGAACCACTGAGGTAAGGGCACTAGGTTTTGCTATCTGCCTCTGACACTTTTCCACCCATGTGACCTTCAGTAAATTATTTAACCTCTCTAAGCCTCATCTATAAAATGAGGGATTTGTGCCAGATGAGTTTAATCTCTTCCAGTTCTAAATCTATAATTTTATGATTCCATTCATAGTCCTCATATCCTGCAGTTCCAGTCAATAAACATTTTTTTTAATGGATCAGGTACCATGCTAGGTCCAAGGGATGCAAAACAAAATATGATTTGTCTTCAAAGAGTTTATACTTCTCTGAGTTTATTTCTAATTGTTGATTATGTGATTAAATATAATAAATTGCATATATGTGTTTTCATATATATGTGAATGTGTATATACATATGTACACATATAACATCCATCCATATATCCATACATATTTGTGTGTAGTCAAAGAATACAAATGCATTGTTCTCAAGAGAATATCATGCTACACTCAAGCATTCTCATGATGTGATTGCTTATTAACAACTATTCACAACCATATGAAAGAATGTTCAAACTCACTAATACCAAGAAAAATGTACATCAAAGCATCACTGAGATTTTGCCCCAGACTCAGCAAATTGGTAAAATATCAAAATATGAATATGGTTAATATTGGAGGGACTCTGGGAAGATAGGCACCCTAGGACATTGTAGGTGGAGGTGTGAATCAGTGCAATCCTTTTGAGAAACTATTTTGAATTATGTAAATTAAAAAGACTAAAATGCTCAGACCATTTCAGTCATAGATTCTACTATTAAGCTATAAACCCCCAATATGATAAATGATAAGAAGAAAGTATTCATGCATGTAAAAGCATGTATAGCAGAAGTTTTGGCAGTAGAAAGAAGAAAGAACTAGAGATAAAGTATTGGGGAATGGCTAAATAAATTGCAAATGGAACATAAGGTAATGAAATATTACTGTGCTATAAGAAGATACCAGTACATTCAGAAAAACCTGGAAAGTCTTAAAAGAATTGATGCCAAGTAGAGCTAGGAAGGCAACATGTACAATGACAACAATACTGTAAGGAGAAATAATTCCTCCCCCCAAATCAAAGTGAATTTTATAATTAGAAAGAACATGCATGATTCCAAGGAAAATCCCTAACCTGCTCCTTTATAGGGCAGGATATGATGAGGTCCATGAATATAGTACTTTGAATATATTTCCAAAATTTTTCAATATATTGATATTTTTCTGGTTTTAAAAACATTTTTTTCTTTTTCTTCTCTTATTTAAAATATATATTATATGTGATAGCTCTCTGGGGGTGGAAGGGAAAGAAGCACTAGAAGAAATGTCAATAAGATAAAAAATAAAAGAAAACAATAAAATCTTTAAAACACAAACAGACAAATAAAATGTGTTTCTTATGTGTCTCATTCCCAGAGCTGCTTAAATTTTTACCACCTTTAACTCTATTTTCCTTCCTTCTTTCATTACCTTTCTAAAAAAACAAAAAACAAACCCCAATGTCAGCTTGTATATAATTAGCTTCTGTTATTGTTCAATCTACATCATCTCATATGTGTTCTTTAGTAGTTTCTTCTATTCAACATATTTGTAACTTTAATGGAACCATCACATTCAGATAAATTAATGCACAATAATTTATTGAATTATTCTCCAAGTGTTAGATCTATAGATTTTTCTCTATTTTCTTTAATAACTAAAATATCTCTCTTTTTTTCTCTTTCTCAACACACATATATCTACATATACAGATATATGTATTGTGTGTTTATGTATATATATGTGTGTGTATCTGTGTAAAGATAGATCATTTTATTCAATTTCTGGTGATTTTCGAATATAAAATTAGTGATGAAATTATTGAGTCAAAAAGTATAGTGCATTAATTCTTTTTTACATAAACTGGTGCCTCACTCAACCTTATAAATTTTATTCCCTTGCAATTCATTAAAAAAAAAAAACCCTCACATATATATTTATCTCTATTAGAATATATATCATTAGATTTGGTTCACTATTAGTTTCTGACTTTTAAGAGTTAGGTTCAATATTGTTTTCTTTATATTTCTCTATTCTTTTCTGACTCTTTCTCCTTTGATAACAGATCCCATCCCTATCCCAATCCCCATCAAGGCTGGACCTCCAAGCTATTTCAACCTTCTCTCACACTGAGGTGAGTTCACTTGTCACCAGGTTAAGTCCTTGCCCAAGTAATTTATTGGGCTGTCCTCCATTCACACTGTAATATTCAAACTATCATGGTTTTTAATAACCCAGCAGATCACAGTTTTACTTTACTATACCTCAATAAGCCAAAGCTGTGCTGTTATGTATTGCCACAACATGTTGGGGTAAGGAAAAGATCGAATGTACCCAAATCTCAAACTCTTTCATCAAGGTGCAATGAGCTTTTGGGGGAAGGGTTACTGAGTGAGCAAATTAAAGATTAAGGATTAGATTTCTTTGCTGTCAACTCATTAGGTGAACACCTCATTGATTAACTAACGGAAACAGCTGCAAACAGCTCTTGTATATCATCATTATTTGGGTAAAATTTTGAAAGTTTTAAAGGATTAGAGAAAATATCTAGTTCTCCAACTTCTGCATGTTTATTGTTATTATCATTTATATTATTATGATTATTATTGTGATTATTATCTCTTTGATTGTGTGGTTAAAACCTAAAGGGTAATATTTATTTTATGACCCCTTTTATTTATTTATATGACCCCTTTTCTTTGTTTCTTTGAATTTTTTTCCCTTGATGGGATTTATAGAAAAAAAAAAAAAACAGAAGAAAAATATCTTCCAATGTCAATAATTTCAAAACAACAAGTATTATATGCCAATAATACATCAGCCAAAAAAGCTGATGTCATTCTGTGCTTCATTGATAGAGTCTTAATGTAGAAAAATGAAAAGATAATTTTCCCTTTATAATCTCAAGCTAAGAATATTGGGTTCTGCACTTTCATATTATAGCAAGGACAATGACAAAACTAAAGTTGATCTGGAGAAGACTAAGCCAAAGGAATGAGAAAGCTGAAATGATGCTGAATTTTTAATCTGACAAGGAGGATTCAAGTCCCATTTCTTTTGCTTACTGTCCCTAAATGAGCTGCTTCTTTTGGGCATTGTTTTCCTCATCTGTAATATGAAAAAGCTCGTACTGGATTATCACTATGTAGCTCTAAAGCAAATATTTTATTATCTGTATGACCATCAGCTGAATGGAACTGGGAATATTTAGCTGAGAAAAGAGAAAATTTATTGGGCCCTGAAGAAATATCTTCAATTATTGGAAATAATATTGAAGAAGAAAATGATGTGTTACCATGACAGTAGTATTTAAAATTTTTTTAAGTGGTCTCTACTTAAGTATAATGGCAACAAAGTGGTGCAGTGGATAAAGTACCAGGCCAGGAGTCAAGAAGACCTGAATTCAAATCCAGGCTCACACATAAACAAGATATGTGACCCTAAACAAGTTACATAATGTGACTTGCCTCAGTTTATTCATCTATAAAATGAACTGGGGAAGAAAATGGTAAACTACTTCAGTATTTTTATGAAGAAAACCCCAAATGGGATCATAAAGAATAAGAAAAGACATTAATTCAACAAAATAACAGGGACCATGAATATAAGGGTGCACACTATTTAGATTGCAAAATTTGGAACACAAGATTTTGAAAGGGTGAATGTTGAAAACTATTTTTACATATGTTTTGAAAATAAAAAGCTATTATTTAAAAAAAAAACCTGTAAATACTATTGCTAACCAGTATTTGATTCTGAAAATAAATATTCCCCGATTTTGTGGCTTTGTGCAAAATTAAAAAGAATTAAAAATAAACATTGTTAACCACAAGTATTTGGTAGCTTGTGTTTACTTATTGGAAATAAAGTTGGGAAGAATCAAGTGAGAGAATAACATCTTTAGGGAAGAAAAATATAATCTAAAATTGATGAATTTTGCCAAAAGACTCTCTGATTTGAGGTGTGGAGCTAAGAAAAGATAAAAGAAATTAAAGATCTATTTTTATAGTTTCCCAGAGTAAAGTGATAACATTTATACTAGGAAATTCCTGCAGCTTCAGGAGATGATGATGGTGATGTTGCTATGTTCTAGGCACTGTGCTAAATCTTTTATAATTACTATCTCAGTTGACATAACGACTCAAGGAGGTAGATGTTATTATTATCCCCATTTTACAGATGAGAAAACTCAGTCAAGAAAAGATTGTAACTTGCCCAGACTCAGATGGATGCTGATAATCTGAGATAGTCTTTGAAATCAGGACTTCCTGATTCTCTATCTACTCCCTAGATACCTCCAAATGATTGAACAACCCTTCACATCTCTACATGGAACCATTGATAAATAAGAGAAATATGAGGGAGAACATTACCTAGCTAATATTTAGAGCTCTCTCAAAGTCAGATGCTTTCCTCATCTCTGATACTTTTAAAGTCATGGTTACAGGGTCTCTTATCACAAAGGGCTTAGCATTATTGCTATTTAGAAATGTTGTACTAGATGGCATCTTGGGTGACTGAAATCTGAGAATCTGTGATTGTGCATTTTGTTCATTAAATAATGGAAAATTAAATTAGACAAATCTGGTGAGCCAGTATTACCCCTAAATTGAAATCTCCTTGAAAGAGGGGAAAAACTTTTAGACAATTACACTAAAAATATCATTTATAGAAAACATGCATGTTTGTATAAGCTAGGTCATCTAAACTTTTGACTATAGCTATAATTTTTAAAATAGCTAACATGTCACATTTATTATATGTTATATTAATTATATTCTGTCACATTGCATTATATTAAACCTTATATTATATTATCTCATATATAATATAGCATATGTAGTATATTATCTCCTATATGGTATAATATAGTATATCATTTGTAATTATACTATGTTGTATCCTATTGTATATTATGTTGTCTTGTAATATGTGACATTTTTATGTTGTTACATTATATTTTATCACATTGTATTATTTTTCTTTTACAATTAAATGACATCAAACACACATAGATTCAAACAGAAAAGCTGGGAAATAGTTGTTTCAATTTATAGGAAAAGAATCTCTACTGTGAGAGTTTAAACCAGTGAAGATGTCAATGAAAGAGTTCTTATAGGTTATTGTAGAAAAAATAACTAGAGACTATAGTAAAACATGTGGTCCAAAATAATAAGGAAAGGGAGAGAGCTCTCTCTTCCAAAGGAGGAGAAGAATAGACAGTGAATTCTTGAATCCCCCAAATTAGAGAAAGCCTCTAAGCTAAGAGAGAATGAAAAAGAACATAGCAGCTCCCCATCTTTTTCCTAGTGGTATTTTGTTTTCTAAGCTGTAACATACATAAAAATGAACCAATATATCTATTTTCCCATGACAGAGATTTATTAAGTTTTCTCTTTTTTTCCCTCCCTCAATCCCTCCTATTCCTGACCCTCTCTTTGTCCTTTCAAACATCTCCTATTTCTAACTATAAATACATATATATATATATATATATACATATATATATCAGAATCAAAATCAAATAATAAATCAAATACCAAACCTTATCAAAAATCAAGCCTTGTTGCTGAATATTAAGGGAGTACTTATAGTCAATTTTTTTTAAAATTTTATTTGATTTTCCCCAATTACATGTTAAAACAATTTTTAACATTTGGATTTTATGTAATGTTTTGACTTCCAAATTCTATCCCTTCCTCCCTTTTCTCTCCTCCCTAATCTAATCCCTAAGATTGGCAAGCAATCTCTTATAAATTGTATACATGAAATCATGCAAAATATTTCCATGCTGTTCATGTTATACAAGAAGATAAGCAAAAAGGAAAGAAGTAGGAAAGGAGGGAGGGAAGGAAGAAGGAAGGGAGGGAAGGAAGGAGGGAGGGAGGGAGGGAAAAGCTTGTGAGTCTAAATATTGGAGAGATCAGGACCCAGAAAGAAGATTGAGAATGCAAACTGACTTAAGGCTCTAACATTGAGACCTAAACAATGATGGAATTTTCCATCCTAGACAAAATGTCTTTGATAACCTTCCTTCTGAAACATATCTCAAACCCTAGGCTAAATCTGCTTAGTGCCTACATGTAGGGATACAAAGTTAAACAGGGATTGATGAATAGAGAAAAAGAGGAAGATCTAAATAATAATTAGACTGTACTATCTTGACTATGAATTAATGCACAAGAAAGAAAACATGAAAAAATTGTAGATTATAAGAAATCTTAGGAAAAACAAACAAAAACTATTTTAAACTAGATGCTTTACTTATTATAGTCAGGTGAAATGGATACCCCACTGGGGTATCAGCTTGAATTGAACATGAAGTATACATTCAAGATGGTCAGTAGACGTATATGCTCCATAAATACCTCATAGTTACTCACACTCATGAGTGTATGTCTCACACACATATCTCACTCCTCACTATTTCTTATCCCATATAGCTAATCTTTTGGCATATTTATCTTTTCACCCACACATACACAACACACACTCATACACACACACACACACACACGAATTTGTGTGTGTATGTATGTCTATTGTATGGAGGTATATTTATGTATGTTTATGGATATAGATATATGCATGCATAAATATGTATACCTTTACACATGCATACATGTGTGTGTGTATATAAATTCCTTTCCCTATAGCTTCTTGCTTAAATTATTTCAAGAGCCTTTGAAGCAACCTTTCTACCTCCATCTCTACTCACTTCATTTCATATTCCACTTGGCTGCCAATGTAATTTTTCTAAAACACAGGTCTGACTATGTTACCTACTTTTTTAAGGAACTCTAATGACCCTTTACTTAGAGGATCGAATATAAGCTTCTTTGTTTGATTTCATAACATTGCTCCTTTCTACTTTTCTAATCTTCTTACATTTGACACTGCACATAATGTATAATCCAACTCCAATGGACTACTTGCATTTTCTCAATCAGTTTGCTCCATCTCCCATCATTATGCCTTTGCAGTGTATACATCTTGCCTGAAATATGCTGTTTCTTCTTGTCAGCAATTTGGCTTTCCTAGATTTTTTCAAAGCTAAGCTCAAAGATCACCTTCTGCAAAATACTTTTCTCATTCTCTTCAGTTCCTAATGTCTCTCCTTTCAAATTTCCTTTCTTTCCCTTTCATCTGCTCTATATATCTCTTTCATATCCTACTCAGGTACCTGTTGTCTTCTCTAAGAAAACACGATCCTGAAAAAAGAACTAATTTTTGCTTTTTATTTTCTCTTTTGTTTAGGATTAAACCTTTACTTAGCCTCATTTCTGAAATTAGAAAATCATATATCAGTATGTACTCATGATACAAGGTAAGTCATAACTGAAAAAAATTAGACAGTGCTACTCAGGACACCTCCACATCCAACAAGTTATTGAATCCTGTTGTCTTCAACTCAGAAACATATTTTTTGTTACTTTTCCCTTTTCTTCATTCCTATTTTTCTCTCATCTGAACTACTGAAATAAGTTCCTAAGTGATAATAGAACACAGAGATATTTTTTTCTTAATGTATGAGGATAAAACCTACCTATCACATAATGGAATATCTGAGTTATAGCTGTTAAGATTAAGGTCAGTACCTATTAGGAATAGATAGAAAAAAATATGATTTCTACTTTCAGTGGGTGCAAGATGAGCTAAGGTATTCAATTGACTTTTACTGAATGTCTACTCTGTGCAAGGAATTATATTTTGCATTGGAGATAAGATTGTTATAGTCCTTGTTTTTGAAGAATTTTCAATCTCCTGGGAACCTAAGTGGATAGATAGGTATAGGTATATAGATGACTGATTTATAGGTAAATCAGTTAGCCAAAAAAATAGGTGAATTAATAAATAAGTAGTATAGGTCAATTTTCCATGATCTGGTCACTTACAGAAGTTTAACCTTAAAAAACATAAAGATAAATTATACCTTTTAATTATTTAGAAATCCCACTGTTGCAAAAGAGTTGCATGTGAAATTCATCTACAGACAGCCTCATAATACAGATTCAGCCTCAGGGTCTAAAATGTCAATATAAATGGATATTCATGGGCACATGCACACATGTTATATGCTAACTGAGGAGTAGGTCTAAGTAAAATATTGAAAAAGTAATCTAGCCCCTTCCTATCTAGATATGTTGGTGTGTGACACCTAGAACTGTATAACAATTTCTTGAATAGCTGAAAAGTTGACCTTGCAACTTAGTGCACTAAATCTCTCTTTTGGTAAAATATAAGGAATATAAATCTGAACTAAAAGAAAAATAAAATTAGCTTAATTATAGGTTGGACTAGATGGTACTGAAAACTTTTCCAACTTCCTAGTTCTTAGAATCTATCAAAAATTTTCATGAAAAAGTTTTAAATTTTATTGCCCCTTAATTCCCCACTAGTCAGGAAAGGAGGAGGGGACCCTTGATAGAAGAAGAGAATTGAGTCTCCAACTTGAGCAGGTAAGTTTAAGCTAACAATATCAGACTTTAATGTTGGGTTGCTTCAATAAATAATTATATGGTACTGACTATGTATCAGACATTATGCTCAGTACAGAGACACAGTTGAAATAATAACAAAATAGAATTCCAGTGTGATCCCATAAGATTCTCATTTACCACAGAAATTCTAACACCAAAACAACATGCTACAGGAAAAAAAAAGAAAAGAAAAGAAAAAGATAACAGGGGAAAAAATACATTCAATTTTTAAAGATATTTCAATTTTCATCCAATGTTCTATTTTTCATTAAACTCATCGCCTGGATTGTTTTAACACTAGAATACATGAGCCTTGATTAGCTTAATGATACAAACATAATTTAAGTTTAGAGAATCATAAGGTTTATTTGCCTATATAATCTTAAGAATTTGATTTAAAAAAAAAGATTGTTTAAAATCATTTAGTTATACAGTCTCCTGAATTGAGAAAGGCAGCCCAACTATCACTAACACTTTCTCAAAATTCTTAATTTTTTTAAACAAAGAATCAGTATCCTTTTGTGATCACACATGTATACACTGGTACCCTTTTGCAGTCACACACGTATGTGCACACATATACATACACCATTTATCCTAATCGGACATATCACTTACTGACAAGGATCAAAGTGGCTGAGTCTCTCTTCCTCCTTTCCTCTTTTTTGCATTCTGTATTTTTTATGTGTTGTGCCCATACTTTCAAGCAGCTTTGTGTTTGCTGCTGACAAAGATGTTGCAATGGTTCAAGTCATAAGTGCAAAATTCATTTACATAAAATTTTAAATGGATGGTTGGTGAGTTTTTTTAAGAAGATGTATGATTGACACATTAAACCAAAGCTGCTTTGAATTTTTTATGCATTCCCTAAAGCACAATGGACTTTGTCTTTAGATGAGTATAATAGCTGTACTAATGTTAATTGCTCTTCACATAGCCTACCTATATTTTCAGGGAGTTTCAACTAACATTGAATGTAATTCCCAGAGTAATACCTTCTAACTAAATGATATAGAACACATCGACCTTGCTTGTCATGTCACTCTTTGAAATAAGCATTTCAATATTTCTATGGGGAGAATAAGTTCAGATAGTTCAAGAAGAGTTCATAGCAAGCATGCTTCATAAGTTCCTTCCTAGATGAAGAGGAAAGATTTAGTAAGGAAAAATGTTTGAGTCTAGATTCCATTGGGACCATACTATATACACTGGGGACTAAATCAATTTGACCCAAGTCTCCTTTAAGGTTTACTCCTTTGCTTTATACCTCTAAGTGATTTAAGTCACTAAGACAGTATTTTATATCAGAAGTAAAGCATATTCACTCTATTGCAGTTGGAAATGCAAAAGCATTTAGCTGTTTATTGACAAGAAATGGAAAGTCCATTATTTTCTTTGCCATTTTAAAGTTGCAAATAATTCCTTTTCTTTCTCTTTTTTTTAATCAGAAAGATTCATTTTGAAAGTTATGTTGAAAAGACTCTGGGTTTCTGAAGGATGCTAATAATAATGTGAGGAAAAGGGTCTTCCTAGTCATGTTGACTTGTCCTCAGGATCCATCTTTTCAGGCTATCATTCATTTGTCAGAATGCCTCACAATTCTCCCAAAGAGAAACAGCATTCTTTCGTCACTTGGTGCATTCAGAAGAATGCTATTTGAAGAGATTTTGTCAATTGTGTTAGAACTTTGACATATTTATATAATAGAAATAATAACAAGAATTTGGTTCAATTCAATGAATACTTAATAAGCAAATGCTATGTACAGGTTACTGTCCTAGATTCTAGGGGTACCTCCCCTCCCTCCCTACCAAAAAAAAAAAAAAAAAAAAAGAAAGAAAGAAAAAGAAAGGAAACAGTCCCAGCAGTTACGGAGCTTATATTCTTTTGAGTGATATAATAAGTATCAAAGTAAGTAAATACAAACAACATGCATAATAATATCAAAAGGATGACAAATACGCCTGGAATTTTAGTGATATTAAAAACTCATAGGTAAGCAAACTCCATTTGGCAATGCAAGTTGGGATCTTTTCTGCAACAAATAGCGTTCAAAAGATGCCCAGAAAACTGAGAGATTAAGTGACAATTAATAATTCGATCAATATGTATCAGGGACAGAATATCAACAGAACCCACAACCAATTCTATCTCCACAAGCAAATAACAGGGGTATACAATGGATAGAGAGCAGGACCCCAAGTTAGAAGACTTGATATTAAATTTGGCTTAAAACTTTTATTAGCTGTTTTACCCTAGTAAGTTTCTGAACTTCTATCTACCTCAATTTTCTCATCTGTAAGATGGGGATAATAATAGCACATAGGAGCTTAATAAATATGTCCTTGCTTCTTTCCTCTTTCCCTTCTCTCCTTCTACTTTCCCTCCCTTCCTCATTTCCTTTCCTCTTTCCATCCTACCCTGGCTGTGTTACCCTACTAAGTGTCTTAACTTCTATCTACTTCAGTTTTCTCACCTGTAAAATGGAGCTTAATTAGGAGCTTAATAAATATTTCCTCCTCCTTTCCTTCACTTTTCTTTATCTTCCCTATTCTTCCTTCTTTCCTCCCTTCCACTCTCCTTTCCTTTACTCTGAAAAGTATATTGACATTTTTTTTTTTTGCAAAGCCTATGATGCTAAGACAGAAATACAAATGAAGCCCATGTTCAGTCTCCAATAGATGAAATTTCAAATAGCTAACATACATAGCTTCTCATTAGGGATTTTCAGTCTTAGAGTAGCATCATTGATTACAAACTGCTAAGGAAACCATCTCATGGTAATCTAAAATAGATCTTTTTGTCCATTTTATCCATGAGTTTAAGATGTGCAACATTTGTATGGTGTTCTGGTATTACATTTTGTATAAGGAGAATGCTATGGGAAGTAAAATGGCTCCTGTCTAAAATAGCCAGAGTAAACATCTCATGCAGATCATTAAATCAATATTTTGTGAAGTGAGATGAGAATGGATGGATTAGGTTTAAGCAGGGCATTAATTCTTTCAGAGGCATTGTTCTAGAGGGGGAGAAAGCACTGTCAGAGGGGCTCCCATTGTTTGGCCACAAATAAGTTCCTGATCAAGCCCCACTACGTCATTATTTGCAGCCCAATGAACTCTGAGTTTAAAAAGCAATTGTTTGTTTTGGCCAGGAACCCTGAAAATCTTCCCCTCCAGGATTTTTTAACTAGGTAAAAGTGGTCATTCTCTGCCTTTTTTCTTACTTAGCCTTAATCAAGGAATGGATGTTGCCTCAATCAAACTGAAGCCTGGAAAAGAACTTCACTTAAAAAAGGTCGATGTCTCTCACTGCGTTCAGGATCATCTCCAGTCATCCTGATCTACATCTGACTACTGAACCAGATGGCTCCTGAGAAGAAAGTAAAAGTGATACCTTTGCACAGTCCTTCCTCAATTAAATTAAATTCACTTCCAAGTCATGTGCATCATCTTCCTGGTGTCCTTCTAAGAATGAAATACAAACAACAGGGCCAGGAGAATCTGGAATCAAATCATTCTTCTGACACTGTTTAACTTTAAGCAAAGAGATAGGCTAAGTGGCACAGTGGATGGAGCACTTGGCTTAGAATCAGGAAAATTCATCTTCATGAGCTCAAACTGGTCTCAGATGCTTAGTAGATATGCAAATCACTTAACTCCATTCTCTTCAGTTTCTCATCTATAAAATAATATGGAGAATTAAAAGCAGACTACTCCAGTGTCTTTGCAGAAAAACCCCAAATATGTGTTCACAAAGAGTTGGACAGGACTGAACAACAAAATTTGGAGCAAATCATTTATCCTCACTCTTGACCTCAATTTTCTCATCACTAGAAATAAGGGTTTGGACTGTATGGCCTCTGAATTTCCTTCTAGTTCTCAGTCTGTGATCATAGTGGTTCACTGAAAGACATAATTTAATAAATGGAAATAGTCATGTACTCTTTGAAAGGAATAATTTCCTCCCATTTTTTGATGGCTAAATTTGGTCACAAAATTTTGGGAAAGCATGAAATCGTTAGATGCATTGAAAAAGTGTTCAACAAAATTATAAAACTATGCATGTTACATTTTCCAAAGCACACACATGTTGGAAGCACATTTTGCAGAGGAAAATCAATAGAACCATCAAAAAGATTTAAGAAAATCTCAGTATTTTTTCAGAATGGTTCACATGTACAAACAACAAATCTTTCTCAATTTCTGACTGGAAAAATCCAGTTGGTGATAATGTTTAATTTAACATAACATGATTATCAAAGCTTTTAAGAATTTGAAAATTATGAAGAACATTTTGGAAACACATGTTCTGATATGTGTTATGGTAAAAATAAAAAATGAAAGGGAAGGGAATAAGGAAGTATCATGACTGGGAACATGAATGACAAGAAACACAAAACAGAACTAATTTTCCTTGGAATAATTGGAATTCCTCTTCCAACACCAACACCATTAGAATTAACTTTATATTTGGCAAGTATTTCCAAACAATATTATCCTACTGAGACCCAAATATAAGGTTCAAAAGAGAGATACTAATTTCAAATTCTCATCCTCTATTATTATTTAACTCATATCATAGAAGCAATGTGAGATAGTGGATAAATAGATGGCCTCAGAATCAAAAAGTTTTGTATGAAAGTTTGACCTTTGAGAGTTTACTAGTTGTAGAACTAAACAACTCACTTGGCTTCTATGTCTCATATACCTTCCTATAATTTATTTGCTAAAGCACACATTGTTAGTTTAGGGTTTTTTTTTCTTTTTTTCCCCCCTGCTTTGTTGAACCTAATGAAAACATTCAGTTCCCTTGAGCATTAAAATATTGGAATTTAATTTTTCAAGTAAGTATATCCTGTCAGATACTTAAATAATAAATTTACTGAAAACAGAAACTAAGGGTTACATTTTTTTATACTCCATAGTACCATAATAGGTGATCAAAAAGATTAGGGAATGGGAGAGAAGGAGACAAAGAAGGGAAGGAAAGAAGGGGAAAGGGAAGAAGGAGGAAAAGAAGGCAAAAGGAAAGGAAAGAAGGAAGGAAGGAAGGAAGGAAGGAAGGAAGGAAGGAAGGAAGGAAGGAAGAGAGGGAGGGAGGGAAAGAGAGAGGGAAGAAGGGAGGGAGGGAAGGAGGAAGGAAGGGAGGTAAGAAGGAAGAGAGGGAGGGAGAAAAGAAGAGAGGGAGGGAGGAAAGAAGAGAGGGAGGGAGGGAGAAAAAAAGGGAGGGAGGGAGGAAGAGGAGAGAAGGAGGAAGGGAAAAAGGGAGAGAGGGAGGGAGGAAGGAAGGGAAGGAGGGAGGGGAGAAGAAAATTGCTTTCAAAAGTTTAAAAAAGGCTGAAAAGTTAATAATAATGACACATCCTTGAAATTATTTCAACAATGCATTTAGATTTAATTAATCATAGACTCAGAGCTGAGATTATAGAAGATTAGAGGAGATAGTCTAATAAAATCTTTTCATTTTATTAATGAAAAAATTGAACCCCAGAGAAACTAAGTAACATGCTCAAGCTGCTCAACACAGCTAATTTGCAGCAAAAACAGATATAGAAAAGAAAGTCCATTGTCTTTCCTAAACATTCCATTCCATTTCTTCATTCTTGGTTATTTGATCAAAATAATATTATTTGATCAAAATATCAAAAGAAATTAAGCAGACTCTGAGAATTATATATGTATATGTGTATATGTTTATATACACATATACATATATAATTGCCTTCATTTATTGAAAAAGTTCAATGATAATGATTCTGATGACATTATTTTGCTTTCCAAATACTTATAATGCATGTCATTATTGTTCTCTATTTAAAAAATTACAGATCTATGTATCTCTCTAAATTCCATGCCAGAGAAGTTTGCCTTTCTAAATTGTCTTTCTTTATCCACCAAAAATTCAAATAAATAAACAACTAAATGGAATAATTATTTTATTTTATTTTTTTAATTTATTTATTTAATAGCCTTTTATTTACAGGTTATATGCATGGATAACTTTACATCGTTAACAATTGCCAAACCTCTTGTTCCAATTTTTCACCTCTTACCCCCCACCCCCTCCCCTAGATGGCAGGATGACCAGTAGATGTTAAATACATTAAAATATAAATTAGATACACAATAAGTATACATGACCAAAACATTATTTTGCTGTATAAAAAGAATCAGACTCTGAAATATTGTACAATTAGCTTGTGAAGGAAATCAAAAATGCAGGTGGGCATAAATATAGGGATTGGGAATTCAATGTAATGGTTTTTAGTTATCTCCCAAAGTTCTTTCTCTGGGCATAAAATGATTTGGTTGATCTCGTTGCTGAGGATGGCCAGGTCCATCAGAACTGGTCATCATATAGTATTGTTGTTGAAGTATATAATGATGGAATAATTATTTTAAAAGGTAGCTCCCTGGGAGACCTTACCAAATCGTCTGATTTACTGCTACACTAAAAAAATATCACTGCCATCCATATTCTCCAACTTCCATTTTCCCAACTGATGCTGCATGAGATCCCCTTTAAGCTCAACATATTTAACAACTCTGCTCAAATTCTGAGAGCCAAATTGTCTTTCCCTGAAGAATGTCTGTGGCTGTACATGTAAGATAAGATATGGAAGATGACATAGTCTATATAATTTGTCTACAAAAATCTTCACCAAATGATCAATGACTACATCTAATGGAAATATGGTTTCAATTCTCTCTTTGACAGATGGTCTAAACTATATTGCCTAGAGATATCTTTCCCTGTCAACTTTTTTAAATTGTATATTCTGAGTTTTTTAGCTAGTTTAACAACTATATTATCCTTTTAGTATTTCTTGGAAGTATCACATATGCTTTTTTTATTGTGTTCAGTATTTTTTCCTTTCAAGTGATATGCATAATTCTATACAATCCATGTTTTGCTAGTACAAACTTCCCTGAGTAACCCTTTAGAATGCCAAAGGTAAAATGTTCAAACAATTAACTCTCTCTCTCTTTGTCTCTCTCTGTGTATCTTTCTCTTTGTCTCTCCCTCTCTTTTTTTCTGCCTTATAAGATAATATAGTATTAATATACTCATGCATCTCTTTTAATGAATGATAATCTTATGTGAATGAACTGAGTGTAACTAAGGGATCAATTGTTCAACAAGAGTATACATAATATACGTTCAACAGTAGTAGCATGAGAATAATAGATTGATGACACTCATGCTGCATTGATATCTGCATCGGATCAAGAATAAAAATCTGAGAATGCTAGTAGGTCTCCTGTAGATTTATAGAATATTTACTTACAGGTCAGCATGAACAAAAGTTCCATAAAATGGGAAAGTTTCAATGGACTGAGAATTGTTAGACTACATTTATTGATGAATAAGATTACAGATCCATCAATAAATGAATTAAGTATTGTCATATTTTGATAGATGCTCTCTCTATCCCCTTACTAATCACTGCACATATATGTTGCAGGTCCTCTCTGTCCACAAGCTCTACACTAACTATTCTTGAGAACTGATTTATGAATTGTAAGCAAACCTAGAAAAGCTTTTGGTCTGAAATAAACAGGTGCCCCCATTACAAGTTTGGATTGGTAATTCAATTAAATGTGTATGTGGCTAGGTGTGGGTGTGTGGGTATATGGGTGTGTGAGTGTAAATAAATTCAAAGTTAATTGGAGAGATTAAGCCAGTAGTACTTGGGGTTGAGAGGATTAAGAATAATTGTTTGGATGAGCTAGGCAACTTGGTCTATAAAAACAAAAATGATATTGATTGTATCTTAAAGTCAATCAGGAGGAACAAATTAATATTAATAATAGTAAAAATAATAATAATGGAAGAAGATAAGGAGATTAATGAGAAGGAGAAGAATTAAAAAGACCATTTTCATTTTGGAGTTCATTTGGCAGGCCCTCTGAAATTGAGGATCTTTCCAATTTACTGTCCTGTTTATAAATCTGTTTGGAGGTTGGGGGTGAGGGAGTGAAATCCCATTGATGATCTATTCTAATTATTTGTTAAGGAACACATTACTCACTTTTCTGAGATGATGCATCCACTATTGAATAGTTCTTCTCTATTCCTGTAAGTAAAGGTTATATAAAATTTATTTTTTTTAAATTGACCACTGAAAATCATAGAAATGAGATATTTGGTGGGACTTCTCCCTAAGTAGAAGAGTTGTAGAATGGTTCTACCACCTTTCTTTTGAGCGAACTACTTCTTGGGACAGATACAGACATAGCTCTTTCCTAGACTGCTAGAGGAGGAGAAGGGTGTTGTTATTGTTGTTGTTACCCAAAAGCAATAATGGCTCCAAATTCATACTCAAACATATGGCAGCAAGAAGTTTTATTGCCTAAATGAGCCTTAAACTGGACTATTAGTCCCTGACTACATTACTTTGCCTGTTCATAAATCACTGGAGATCCTGAGAAATGGACTTTGTAGTCCTGACAGTAATCTCGTGATTTCAAAATGTTGGGAGTTTATGGATTGGTGCCATAGCTCAGCAAGAAGGATTTTCTGCAACTATATTTCTCCTTGGGGAAGATATCCATTGACATGATGAACTTGAACATAGATACCTAAGATACTTTCTTCATAGTCCAGAAGATCAAAATGCTGAGTTGCTCAAATAACATAATCCTTTCTTGGCCTACTTTGTCTTAGAAATTCAAAGAAAATTTCTGACAGTCCTACGAAGTTGTATGTAAACTCCTGAAAGAGTAAAATAATTATGATGAGCCATTGTTTTATATTATATGTGTTTATTAATGAATACCAATAAATCTTTTGTATTCTAAGAATTTCTTTTTTATTTTTTGATGGAGTAAGTAACTGTCTAATAGCTGATATCTACTTTTTACAATATGTATTTTTTCCAAAAAGAACTCTTCTAACCTCTTTTAAGAAAGATTGTAGATGTAGGAGAGCTTCTGCTTTGTTCTGAGATGTTTCCCAATCTGACTGATGGGTTAGAGTATAAATGAGCCTGAAAATATAAATCAAATTCTGATCCTCTCTGCCAATTGTTAGGAAATAGAGTACAGTAATGTAACCACAGAACTTGAAGCACTTGATCCTAGAGATTTGAAACTGAGTTTGAATCCCAGTTCTGCCACTTATTATTTATATAACACAGACAAGTAAACTCATTCCTTCTTCTCCAGTTTTTCATTTCTAAAATAAAAAGTTTGGATTAGATGACATCTAAATTCTTTTCCAATTCTGTTTTGATGACCTTGTGATGTCCCAGAACTAAGCCAAGAAACCTAATGGTAGATTTAGAAATAAAAAGCATCGTCTTCCCTCTAAAGAGGTTTACAATTTGCTTTCAAAGATGATACAGGAAACAGCTAATGAATAATTCAGCATATTATTTAAATAGATTTAAAATTAGGTAATGCAGACTTTGTGTATTGCCAGGAAAGGGGAAGATCAATGAGAAATTTACAATAGCCTAAAAAGTTTTCTCAGAGGAAATGAAACTTATTTGGACAATGGATACATCAGATTTTTACCAGTTTTATGTCTTAATTTTGCTTGTTCTTATTTTAATTTATGGCTTGATTTTGGCTACCTCCATGTCAAGCTTTGGATCATCATCTCTCAGGAGAACCGACAAATAGATTTGGTATTTTCAGTGAATTGGCCTATTTCCAAGGTTGTATTGAAGAACTCAGCATTGTTTTATGAAATTTCAATTGTGAAGAAAAAAGTTATGTTCTTTACATAAAGTATATATTTTCTGTTAAATTGTTCTTGAGATAGAATTATCCATATACATACATGGTTTAATTTTTTCTATTTGAAATAATATCACATGACAATTATAAATTGTATCTGATTAGTTTCCATGCATCCAATTCCTTGCTGCTCCCACCTATTCTCTACTTGAACATTAGCTTGATCTTCCTAAAGCACAAGTCTGTCTGAAAATGGTAGCACCACTCAGTGCCCAAATTCAATAAGCACCAATAATTTCTGATTATCTCCAGAAATCAATATAAAATAGTCTATTTTGCTTTGAAAGTACATGATACTTGGATCCTTTCCAATTTTCCAGTGTTCTTACCACTTACCACCTTCCATATAATTTATGATCCAATGACACTAGCCATCTCAGCTGTGCTTTGCACAACATTCTCCATTTTTGAACATTTTCACTCCTCTCTATCTATATTTTCTCCCTCATTATTTATACCTGATGATCTTGCTAGCTTCTTCCATGTTTCAAGTGAAATTTCACATTCTAGAGCCTTTCTTGATCCTATTAAACTTTCAATTCCTTCCTTCTGAGATTATCTCTGGGTGATCCAGTATATGTCTAATTTTTATAGAATTATTTCTTTGTTGTCTCTCCTATTAGACCACAGACACATTGAACAAGAAATGTGTTTTTATTTTTTCTTTGCATCTTCAATATTCAGCACAATGCCAACACATAGTAGGTTTTTTAGTAAATACTGATGTGTTGTTTGGTTTAAGGAGAATTATATAAATATGGATCAAATTCCTATCCTCTGTATTTGCCATCAATGGATTAAGTACAATAGGTAAAATATCAAAGCTTTTTAATTATGTCAGAAGAGTAAAGTAACCCCTACCAAAAAAAAAATGGTATAATTATCAACAGATTTTCTTATTGATCAGACCTACAGCCATACTCAGTCAGGTCTTATCAATGGCCTTTTGGGTTGGCATTCATATCACCTTAGTTAGATGCAAGAGATACAAAAAAGATTAGTAAATAGTTCCAGCTTTCAAGGGGCCTGGGAAGCTAAGAGGCACAGTACATAGAGTATGGGGCTTGGAATCAAGAAGACTCATCTTCCTGCATATCAAATGCTAACTGCATGGACCTGGGCAAGTCTCTTAATCCTGTTTGCCTCAGTTTCTCATCTTTAAAATTAAATGTAGAAGAAAAAGGCAAACTCCTCCAGTATCTTTGCCAACAAAATCCCAAATGAAATCATAAAATTGGACACAACTGAAACAATGGAACCATAACAGCAAAGGGTTTATAATCTACCAATTTGTATTTATCATAACACTAACCCTAGTTCTCTATCTACTGGATGATCTTCTTGCCTCTAAACCAGCTCCAACTTCTACAACAAAAAGAATTAGAAATTTTAGCTTAATTCTCTCCCTGGACACACATTTGTCCTAAAAACTTTTGCAAATCAGTGAGTTTCCTAATGCCTCAGGTTCTTTATCTATAAGTCCGTAACCCTATGAAATGCCTATAATTTGCCTTAACTTTTAGTGAGAGATTGAACTCCTTTGCCATTCTGATGAAGTCTACAGATCCCATCTCAGAATTCTGTCTTTAAGTTAATAAAAACAAAACACAAAGAATTATAAAGAAAACAAATTATATTGAGAAACAGTTAACAAAATTGGAAAAAAAAAAAAAAAGTACATAGACCTAAGGTTAAGAATCTTTAATTCATGACAATCACTTCACTTTTTTCAAGTTGAGAGTTAATAGCAGACAGCAAATATGCAGAATTCCTGTGGATGGCCTTATCTATGTAGTGATATTTCTAGATACTCTATTACACTATAAGCTTCTTAAGGATAGGATCGATACTTTATTTATAATGTTATTGGTCCTCTTTGACAATGAAGGACAAGCAATAAGTCCCCCATATCACTTAGTCCAGTCCCTTGAACACACCAGACTCATATGTCCCCTACATAGTAGAATAAATGAACAAAACCTTTTATTTGGGGGGAAAGGAGATGTTAATGATTTGACAATATGACCTAATGCAGAAATACAATGACAGCAGAGTTGATTTGGTCAGGTAGAAGAAGGGGAGCACTTTCCAGTAGGTAAGCAAAGTAAGGCCATGGATCATGGAAAAATATTTCACGTCTTAGGTGGGGTTTTTTGTTTGTTTCTTTCTTTCTTTCTTTTTTTTTTTTTTTAAATGAAGCTGCTTTCAACTTAAGAACAAAACTTTAGAGACTATGAAATGTGTATCACAAAATGGTGAGAACAGAATGTTCTCTTCAGTTAAAAAAAAAAGTGTGTTTTCAGAGACCAGAATAAACAGTGGCCCAGGTGGCATGGGAAATACAAGTAGTAAGCTTTGCAAGATACCACTCTTCAAATATATATATGTATGTATGTATAAGACCTACCTTTACACTAACAAGGCATCATCACTCAGGGCTGGAATCTTTAGCAGAGAAGTAAAGACTTCTGGAAAATATTCTGCCACCACCCCATTTTTACTGCCAAAGAGAAAATGACCCTATTATTTTGCAAAAAGATGTCTCTTCTCTGGAATTAATGATCCTTTTTCAGATTGAGTATCTTGTTTATGATTATAATATTATAATTGATATCTAAGCAACAGCTCTAGTTTCCAGGTGGTTTTCATTTCCAAAGTAAAATTTCCAAAAATCCAAACACCCAATCATTCTAACTTCTTCAAGGCTTACAAGCTAGCCAGAGGTTCTGGATTCTTGATTCCTTGGAGAGTTTATTTTTACTTTATCCACATTTTCTTAATTAAAAATATTCATGTGTTTTGGTTTTGTTTCTCAAAATTGTTGAACACCCCCCTCCACTAGCATACCAAAAGGAATGAAGGATTCTCATGCATTTATTCCATTCTTGATTCCCTGGCTGATAAATAAGTTGCCCATTCACCTCTTCATTGTTTTCTGTGAACATCAATTTCTTAAAGGGTTCAAAGACTAGTCTAAAAGAGAAGACTGGATTTCAAAGGGTGAGAACAAGTAGAAGTTCATATGTAGGCAATGAATTTGTCTAGAGAATGTGATCATCTTAATCAATTAATTAAGCACTCACTATATGTCAGGCTTTATGTCAGATATGAGGCATAGGAACAAAAAACACTGAAATAATCTTTATCTCCAAGAATCTAATATATAAGATTGAAATAATTCCTTCCCTTGAAGAGCATATATCCCAAACAATTATCTTAAGTAATATTTGCAAGGGACTTTGAAAACTTTAAACTGCATCATAACAGCAAAATAATGGTTTGGTCATGTATACTTATTGTGTATCTAATTTATATTTTAATATATTTAACATCTACTGGTCATCCTGCCATCTAAAGGAGGGGGTGAGGGGAAGGAGGGGAAAAATTGGAACAAGAGGTTTGGCAATTATCAATGCTGTAAAATTACCCATACATATAACCTGTAAATAAAAAGCTATTAAAATTAAAATTAAAAAAACTGCTGCATAAATGTTAGCACAAAGGGTTTCATCAATAGCATCCTCTAATTGCCCAGTATGTAGGGTCTCTGCATCCCCTAATGTATGAGTGAGGGCACCAGTTTTTTTTTTTTTTCTGAGGCAATTGGGGTTCACGGAGCCCAGGGAGTGTTAAAATCAAACCTGACGTCAAATTTGAACTCAGCTCCTCCTAACTTCAGGGCTGGTGCTCTATCCAAGTGCCACCTAGCCATCCTTAAGGACACCATTCTTTAATTGGATGTGTAGCTAGGAAATCTGACTCTTTAAACATACCCAGTTTGGATAATCTCTCTCTTTCCTAAGATTTCTTTCCTCTTGTATCCAAAGAATGAAGATACCCACAGTTAAATTGTGAAATGAAACAAATCAGGTGAGAGAGGAAGGATTTTCTTTTCCTACTTTCCCTCTTAATCCTTGGCTCTGAGATTTTTCTTGACCTAGTGATGTATGTTTATGTTTAGTGTCATTTGTCTTCAGTTTCTAGGATCACTGCTGATTCTAATTGGACTAGAAATTTAAGTCAGGCAACATTGGAATCAGGATTAAGGAGAAGTTATTGTAGCTAGCCAATCTATTGAGGTAATATGAAGTCAAAGTAAAACTAAACCAAAACCCGAGGAGATCTAGACTTACAACTTGGAATTGTGCTATATTGGAAGTGAGGTAAGGTTTGAACTTATTCCCTTCTGTCCCAGAAACTTGCTGGGGGAGAGAGAGATGTTGAACTAAGCCCTACATGATGAGGAAATATATCCTGTTTGTCAATAAATTTTCAAAGTAAATATTCCTTTGTAAAATCTACTTTGAATGTGAGTGACTAAATGAAACTGAGGTACAGAGGACCCACCTTTATACTTGCAAAGTGTCATCAATAATAGTAGAGCCTTTAGCAGAGAATTACAAAGAACTCCCACCATACCTCCTTGAGAGGACCAGAAAACCCATGGGGAAGGAGTTAAATGTAATATATCTAGTTATCAAGCAACTGGAGTCAGAATGATCAGTGTTATGCTAGATAATTTATTATTATTATTTTGGTATTAATATTATTTCCCAAATATCAACTACCTGTTTTATGTAAATGTCTTCTAAAGCACTATCTCAAACCCAGATCTCTCTATACAGTCCCACATTCTTTCTTCTTCCTAGAAAAATTTGTCTTGTTACTTCTTGCTTGGATTACACCTTTCAATTCATCCTATATATTCCTGCCAGATTAGTTTTTCCAAAGCACAGATCTTTTAATCATGCCCTTGTTCAGATCCCTACTTAACAATACTCAATGCCTTAACACTGCTTAGATACTAA
Organism: Sarcophilus harrisii; assembly: GCF_902635505.1. Taxonomy (NCBI): domain Eukaryota; kingdom Metazoa; phylum Chordata; class Mammalia; order Dasyuromorphia; family Dasyuridae; genus Sarcophilus; species Sarcophilus harrisii. Next base: position 45,736,848 of record NC_045430.1, read on the forward strand.
ATTCCAAATTCTATGGTTTACCTTTCAAAACCCTCAATATAAATAACAACTTATTATTTTAATATTATTTCCCATTATTCACTATATGAGGCTTATGTTTATTTCATTGACACAGGAAGGCTTTTTGTTACCTTAATAGGGTGCTTTTTCTCTTCCCATATTTGTTCCTAGTTTATCCTATTGAAAATGTAAAACTGGAGCACCAATATTTTATATGAAGCAAGATCAGAGACTACTGGTGCACTTTTAATGAAAGATCATAGAAACTTTGGAGGCTTGTCTTGAAAAACAAAGAATTTTTAAACTAGACTATTCACAGACATTCTTTGTTTCTCCTCAGTAATATTTTATTTTTCCAAATACATGTAAAGATAGTTTTCAACATACATTTTTTGGTATTTTTTTATTAAGGCTTTTTTATTTACAAAACATATGCATGGGTAATTTTTCAACATTGACCCTTGCAAAACCCTGTGTTTCAAATTTTGCCCTCCTTTCCCTCATCCCCTTCCCTAGATGGCAGGTAGTCCAATGCATGTTAAATATGTTAAAATATATGTTAAATCCAATATATGTATTCATAGTTATACAATTATCTTGCCACATAAGAAAAATCAGATTGAGAAGGGGAAAAAATGAGAAAGAAAACAAAATGCAAGCAAACAACAGGAAGAGTGAAAATGCTATGTTGCACCATATATTTTTGTAAGACTTTGTGTTCTAAATTTTTCTCCCTTCTTCCCTCTCTCCTCCCTTTGCAAGACAGTAAGCAATCTGATATAGGTTAAATATGTGCAATTCTCTTAAACATATTTCTGTTTCTGTCATGTTGTGCAATAAAAATCATACCAAAATGGGGAAAATCATTAGAAAGAAACAAACAAAAACCTGAAAATACTATGCTTCAATCCATATTCAGTCTCCATCATTTTCTCTCTGGATATAGATGGTATTTTCTATCCCAAGTTTATTAGAATTGCCTTGAATTACTGCATTGTTGAGAAGAGCCAAGTCCATCACAATTGATTAGAACATAATTTGTTTCCATATTCACAGATATTTTGATGAGAGCTCAGTTTGTTCAGAGAAGCTCAGTTGGTTTAGATGGTGCCAGTGGTATTTTGGAAAGGACTTTATCCCATAGTATATTATACAAATATATGGATAGGTGAAAGTAAGATGAAAGCAGATGAGACCCTGAATCAAAAAACAAGAGGAAAAAGGACAGATTAATAGGTGAGTCAATTTGGGGTAGGTGATGACAGCAGAATACAGTCATTAATTCATTTCTGCTCATTCCTAGAGCAGAGAGGTGACTATGGCTACTGCAATTGCTATCACAATTTCTGTACTTTTTAAAATGTTTATTCACAATCATTTATTAACTCTGAAGACTTTGCCCAGCAGAATGAATAGATGAAAACAACTTGCTCTAATGGCCATGAAGGTGATTGAGGAAGGTGGTGTGGAGCACATAGAGCTTAGTTAAATGTAGAAAACCCCAAGCCCATCCATTGCATTCTGGACTATCACAAGACATTCAAGACATTTCTGTCTTGTCATTGGATTTCAATGACTCTGGAAGGGAGAGTGAGGAATACAACTTTGCATAATTCTAACTCACTTAAATCCAATTCACAGATAAGTCAAGATATAATCCCTATGATGCCATTGATCCTCTTTGAAAGTGAAAGATGAACAACATTTACAAGTATTTATTATGAGATTTTTGTCTTTCCCTGTAAATTTATGGTCTGTGATTGAGAGAAGAATTGGAGCATAATGGTAAAGGCTCAAATGCCCTATAAACAGGTTTGTATTTTTCCAGCAGAGATCAAAAAATGAGTGAAAGCTTCATGAGCAAGGGACCAGTTAGGCTATTCATCAATCATCTAATGCTAGAAGTTATAACACATTTTGTCTTAGGCCAGACACAATCTGAAATGCATGTTCACAATTTAAAAGATTAAATTAATGATACAAATATATGTGTGTAGATGCAAATTGAATAAACCCAAATGTTCAACAAGAATAAAAAGGTTATAACTAAGGTAGGGGAGCCCAGTCAAAAATAATTTCAGTATATATGAAGCACAATTTTTTTAACTCAAAGATCTGCCTTTTCTTCTTTATATTATTATGTGTGTATATAATATTCTCTCAAAAAGCCTTTTCATTTGTCTCCATGGCTAAAGGCTACACATGAACTTAAAATCATTAATATATATTAATATATTTATAATAATAAAGCCAAACATCCGTATCCGCTCCTTAGATTTCAAAATTTAGGCAAATGTATATGTGTGAATATGTATATATGTATGAATGCATATATATTTAATATATATTTATATCTATCCCCATGTATATTTATATTTATAAATACATAGATAGGTGAAAAATAGCTATATCTATATCTATCATTTATGTGCATTTACATAAGCACATAGACATAAGATATATATCGTGTTCTTCACACATGTATCAGCTAGGAATGGTGATCTTTGGTCTAAATAAGATTTTTTTGTATATATTAATTATTTTGAAGCCCTAATCTTCACCATTGTCATAGGATAAAAAGATCTTCAAAAGCATATCATCAATTTCATATCATGAAAGTAGTTATCCATATATTTTGATCCTGCAGTAAATTAGAGATTTTTCACCACTCTTAATGACACACAACATTTAAAATAAAATAGTTTCCAGATTAGGTTACAGCTTTTGAAAAAGAAGAAAAGTATCTATTTAGAACTCCATCTGCTATCAAATCAAGGAAGAGCTTCCTGTCAACAGCTTTACAATAGATTTAGTGGAGGAGATAGTATCCAAAAAAATAATAATCAGATTTGTATATTAACAAAGTCCATGCTATAAGCCAGTTCGTGGCAACATATTGTCCACATGTTTTACTGAAATGCTGAAGTGCCTCAGAAAAGAAAAAAAAAAGAATGGAGAAAAATTCTTTGATAGAAGCTATTAGAAGTCTCATTGTAAAGAATTTGATATCACTTCATTTTTCCCATTGTGTTTTTACAAGTACTCACTTTGTTTCATTAGGTGATTATTCAGTTTATAAAGGCTCCATATTTCCACCATCAAAACACATGATTCATTTTTCTTACCTTTGGTAAAAAGTTCTTATATTGAAGGTAGAGGGGAAAAAAATATTTTTTTTCCTTGGTTGCTTATATATGAAATGCAAATAGAGAATTCAATGATTTTTTTTTCTTTTAAAGTCATCCTTATCTTTTCATTATAAAAAGAAATCAACTTGAACCATTAGAGAAAATACCATTAATACCTGATTATATGAATCACAAAATACTAATTTCTTAGTAAAAATATAACACTAACTGAAACTTTCTTCAAGTCATGTAGTCATAGAATGATGAAATTGTTCCTGGATTATAATATAATTGAAAGATCTTCTGATATAAAGTTATTGTCCCTGGGTTCTAATGGTTGCTGGTTGTATTATCTTATTATTATATAATATTATTATATTTATATAATCATTATAAAATATATTATTACATAGCATTAATATTACATAATATTATATGAAATGTTATAAGATATAGTGTTAATTATATATAACATGTCACTCATACTTTTGGAATCTAAGTTTTCTCATCCAAAATTGCAAAATAAAGAAATAATCCTAGATAATTGCTAGATGAAACATAAATTGCCAAGGTCCATGCCAGATCTAAATTTCTAATCCTTTGATGCAGGAGAATGCTGAAATCAAGTAATCCAAATGATTATCTAGAAGAATGGCCAGTCTCTTTGTTAATTTCCTCCAAGACAGCTACATTAAAACCTCCTTCAGATCTATCGTGTACAAGAAGCTGTTGATAGTATTTGGGATATTTGGTTAAAAGAAGAAAATAAAAAGAGGAAATAGTTGTATTCATATATTTAAAGAACAGTCATATAGGAAAGGAAGTAAACCTATTTAGAGTAGCTCTGTAGGGAAGAAATCAAATGGAGAAATGGAAGTCACAAATACCTTCAAATCATCAAAACTACTATAAAATGGAATGTATAAAATACACCCTTTGGATGTATCATTAAGAGGTATCCAATCAAAGATTTGATAATGATATCCATCACATTGTTGGGAAGATTCAAGTTTTAGATTAGGATTGAACAATGGGTCAAAAGTTATGGATTATTTTAATCATTTTCTTCACATACTTTCAATATTCCCTCCAGAATGGCTTTGTAATCTCTCCCTTGATATCCTTATTTTTCAGCATCAACTCCAATCTAAACATTTAGAAACTTTTTTTTTTTTATTTTTACCAATTTACTGGTTGGAGATGAAAGGGTAATGAGTCCCTAATGAGAATCAGGACAGGGAAAAAATAGGAAGAAAGAGCCAAGCCTTCAATTCTCTTTTTATCTCAGCCTATGACTAACAGTGAAACTTGGGATGAATTATTTAACTTTTGAAAAAAGTGCCTCCATGCATGAAATTATAGTTATTATTTATTCTAAACAATGAAGTCTTCTTTCCAAAGATACAGTTGTATAAATGCAAATTGCTATTATTAAATAACAAAAATACTACACTTGTTGGTAATCCATATTTTAAAAAATATTGTAAATTAGCATATGTCCAGAAACTGAACAATATTAGGTCATATAGGTAAGAATCTTAATAATTTTTTTTCTCTAATACATAATAAAAGTATTTTATAGTATGTGCCTGGGTCTACTGAAGGTAACATGCTATTCAAAATGATCTTTCAGTATTCAGCTAACACAATAGTTAAAAACCAAATATAAGGTTTCATTAGGAGGACTTCTCAGTGTTTTTTGAAATATATATGCCTGGCATAAAATATAGAGCTGAAGAGCAGCAAAGTGATACAGTGGAGAGAGTGCTGATCTTGGAAACAGAAATCAAAAACTGCTTCAGATACTTTCTAGCTGCATATTTCTGAGTAAGTCATTTACCTTTTCTCCTTATTTTCCTCATTTAATATGAGGATAATAACATCTTCTTAGCTAGTTTTTTTCCCCTTCCTTTTAAAGTCACCCTTATCTTTAAAAAAAAAAAAAAAAAAAAGAAAGAAAGAAAGAAAAGGAATCAACTTTGGCCACTGGAGAAAATAAAATGAATACCTAATTATCTGATTAAAAAAGTACTCATTTCTTAGTAAAAATATAACACTAAAGAAAACTTTCTTCACATAGTCATATAATTATTAAACTGTCTCAGTATTATGATATAATTGAAAGATCCTCTCATAGACAGCCAGTAGTTGTCTTGAAGGAAATTAACAAAGAGACTGCCTATTTCTCTAGGCAACCATCTGGATTAATTGATTTCAGCATTTTTCTGGATCAAAAAATTAGAAATTTAGGTCTGGCAGGAACCTTCACAATCTACACACCATTTAGCAATGCTCTAGGATTATTCCTTCTTTTTCCAATTTTTGATGAAAAAACTGAGGTCCAAAAAGTATGAATAACTTGCTTAAGATATTAAATGAAATGACAATTGAAGTGTTTACCAAACTTTATGATACTATTTAAATATTAGTTATTTATTATTTGTTGTTCCAAATTTTCTGGACCCTTTGAGAAAAATAAAGAGAAACAGAGTATAGAGTGAAATAGTGGCAGAGAATTGTAATTGTCCTAATTCTGTCCATTTTCACTAGTTGTCCCCTAGGCCTGGAATTTTCTCTCTCTTCATTGCCTCCTCTGGGTTCCTTCAAGTCTCAACTACAATCCCACATCTCACAAGAAGCCTTTTTATATTCACTCTTCATACTCCTACTTTTCCTCTGAGATATTCTTCAATTTATGTTGTTTTAATATCTTGTTTATACACAACTGTTTGCCTCATTTGACAATAAGTTTCTTGAAAGCAATTATTGTTTTTGTCTTTATTTGTATATCCAGAATTTAGTATAGTGCCTGGCATATAGGAGGTACATAATTGCTGGCATACTATTAATTGAATAATCAATCAACAAGCATTTATTAAGCATCTACTACATCTGTGCATTTACATATATGTGCATATATTCAAGGGGTCTTTGTGATGAAATATGTCTGTATTCCTTTTAGTTTCTTTCTTCGTTTTTGACTTCTATCTTTCCATCATTGTATGTTGCAGGGATTTATGAATTAATTCCTGCATTTATAAAACACTGTCAAGTTGAAAGTCAACCCTTCTTATCAGTTGCTACTTAGAGATAGTCATTTGACATTGCAGGTGATGACAGTGGGAGCTGTCCAGCTTCAACTGGGAGGTACAGGGACAGGACATTCTCACACAGCTAAGTATAAAAACTCATGAGCTTGAATAAAACTAAGTTCAACATAACTACAAATTCTTTATGGACCCCTTTATTATCTCAAAGTAAAATGCCTAAACTTCCCAGACTATATTTTTCACTTACCTCATTAGACCATTTTTGCTTTTAATATTATGTCATCATCCCTTCTCAACAAGGTTTCCTAACTTAGATCCTTACTTATTGGATTATATTTTTGATCCTTCAGTGCACAGAAATAATCATCCTAAGATCTCCTGTTTCATGCCTAGGGAAGGTAGATTAAGTACATCCTAAATGTGTGTATAAATCCAATGCCTGAATCAAAAACATTCAAAGTAAGCTGAACATGGTTAGCCATGCCTATAATTCTTGTATTTGGGAAGTTTGAAGAAAGATCACTTCTTGAGCTCCAGAGTTCTGACCTGCAGGGTGTCCACATTATATTAGGCATTAATATTGTGAGTTCAGCGAGAGGAGAGCCACCACATTGTCTATGGAGAGCCAGGATGGTCCAGGTTAGAAACAGACCAAGCCAAAGTTTCCTGCTGATCAGAGTGGACCTATGAAATGAGTAGTTACTACACTTTCTGCCTTATTGAGACTGGTCTTCCTAAAAAAAATATTTAATAAAAATATTTTTTTTTAAGTTGATGGTAACATTTATAGAGTAAAGGTCTTATAGTGATATGAAGTTTAGCTTCCTTTTTGTCCTTTGGATTTTATATTTTCTGTTGTAGAAATAGGAAGAGGACAAAGAATCAGCAGGCATAGAAAAGGAATGATTAGAGAAGTAAGGGAACAAGAACAAGAAGGATGGTTCCTAGGAACCATCCAGAAGGTAATATACTGAAAAACATACTAGACTTGGAGCAATTAAGAGGCTGCATCTGAAATACTTAAAAACTATGTACCCACTTACCCATCCTCTCTGAGACTGTTTCTTCATTTATAAAAAATAGGTATAATAGTTCTTACCTCTTAAGTTTCTTGTAGTAATAAGATGAGAAATACATCTCATTGATACAATGAATTGTATCAATATTAACTATTATTCTTGTGTTTCTTCTTTTTGATTTTTTTTTAGTTTTCAACATTTACTTTTATAAGGTTTTGATTTTCATTTTTTCTCATTCTCCCTAATTCTCCTCCCAGACAGCAAGCAATCATATGTTATATATGCACAATCATAGCAAACATGTTTCCATGTTAGTCATGTCATTAAAAAAAAAAAGAATCAGAACAGAAAGAATGGATGTGGATAGTATATTTCATCATGAGTTCTTTGGAATTATCTCAGATTACTGTATTACCCAAAAGAGCTAAGTCTATCAAAGTTAATCATCACACAGTGTTGCTGTTGCTGTGTATAGTGCTTTCCAGGTTCTACTCATTTCACTCAGTTTCAATTCATGAAAGTATTTCCAGGATTTTCTGAAATTTACCTACTCATCATTTCTTATAGAATAAGAATGGAATACCATTACATTTATATGCCACAACTTATTCAGCCATTCCCCAGATGATGGAAACCCCCTTAATTTCCAGTTTCTTGCCACCACAAAACAAGAGCTGCCATAAATATATTTGTACATGTGGGTCATTTCCCCTTTTTTATGATCTTTTTGGAATATGAACTCAGCAGTGGTACTGCTAGATCAAAGGGTACACACAGTTTTATAGCCCTTTGGGCATAGTCCCAAATTGCATTCCAGAATAGTTGGGTCATTAACTATTGTTTTTAAGAAGAGTGGGGTCAAAAAAGTCAAGAAAACTAAAAGAAATTAAAGACTAAAAAAAATACCATTGGATATGGTCGTTAGGGAGGTCATAAATGACCTTTCAGAAAAATAGTTTCATAAAATGGCAGAAGCAAGAGCCCAGTTACAAGGAGATAACAATAAGAAAAAAATAATGTACATGAATACTCAGCATTAGATCCTATTTTCTTTTCTTTATAAATTCTTTCATCTAGAGACTTCATCAATTTTTATTGCTTTAATCATTATCTCTGTACTGATAATTCTCAAATCTACATATGCAATTCAAGTATCTTTCCTGAGCTCTTGTATCACCAAATACCTATTGTATATTTCAAATTGAATATCCTATAAATATATCAAAATCATTATGTCCAAAATGGAATTTATTTTTCTCCTCAAATCCACTCTCTTCCAAATTTTGCCAATGGCACTACCATCTTTTGGGACTTAAGTACAAGACCTTGATTTTTCACTCTCTGTATACCCAATTATTGAATGAATTTCATCATTTATACTTCCACAAACTTTTCACATTCATCACTTAGTTATTGCTCACATAATTACTACCCAAGTCCAGGTTTTCATCAGCTTTTGCCTTGACAATTGCAATGGGCTTCTAATAGGTCTCCCTACATACATCAAATGGTTCAAAGGAAAAAAATACTCTTTCTGGAGTCAGAGAAAATTGAATTTAATTCCTCCTCTGAGGATTAATATCTGCCTATCCCACAGCAAATCCTTTAACATGCCTGGAACCATTTTCCTCATCTGTAAAAAGAGAATTAAACTATAGGTATTCAGATATCCCTTTGATTTCTAGACTTATGATTATAAGAATTTCTTAACTTTAATTCATCCTCCCCAAAGCTTACAAAATTGTTTTCCTTAAGCCTAACTCTGAGTCACTTCACTATTTAATAAACTCTAATGCTTCCTTACTGCCTCTAGAATAATTGCAAATTTAAAATCCTATCCTAATTGGTCTTAACAACACATATTTCTACTCTCATTAGACATTATTCACTTTCCTATAGTTTATATCTGATCAATCAGTTAATCACCACTATGCATTTATGTGCTGATGTGACCATGCTCAGCAAAGTGATACAATTATAAAGAATGTGCAATCTCTTTTTTTTTTCCTGAGACAATTGGGCTTAATTGACTTGCCCAAGGTCACACAGCTAGGAAGTGTTAAGTGTCTGAGGTTTGATTTGAACTCAGGTTCTCTTGTCTTCAGGACTGGTGCTCTATCCACTACACCAACTAGCTACTCCAAAAATGAGCAATCTCTACTCAAAATAAACTAGCTAAACAGTTCCCTTGGTGTTCCACATACCCAATCTTTATTTATTATCTCATCTTGGCGCTTCTCCACCATCAATCTCCCATGCTTACACTGCCCTCCTTCATCTCCACTGGGAATCTCATTTATTTTATTCGACTAAACTGAAACATGACTTTCTACTGTACTGATCCCCCCAGATTGCTAATTTTCCCTATAGCTAAATCATGTATGCACATATATGCACACATGTTGTCATCCCAGACAAATTGAAAGGCCTTTGAAAGCAGGAAATCTTTTTGATTTTATCTCTGTATGTTCAGTGCTAGCTCAGTACCTGATGCATAGTATATATTCAATATATTCTTATAATTGATTAAATAAATGAAACATTGCATGTGTGCATTGTATATAGACAACTTTGTCTATATTTTAAACATTATATAGAGACAGTTTCTTCAATAATAATAATAGTAATAGAGAGAAGAGAAATAAAAACATTTATAAATCACAATTTATTCAGCCATACCCCAGGTACAAGGCACTGTGCTGAAGCCTTTATAAATATTATTTATTTGATCCCCACAATAACTATATGAATGAATTAGGTGTTAATATTATTCCCATTTTAAAATTGAAGAAGTAGGCAAATAGAGATAGCCATAGACCAAGTAGGTAGCTGAAGCTAGATTTGAGTTCAGGTTTCCTGAATCCAGGTTCAGTGCCTATCCACTAAACTACCTAGAAGATCTGAGTATATTGATAAACAGATGAGAGAAGATTCAGGAGACAAAAGGTAGCTTGGGATGGAGCAAGTATTTTTAGAGTGAAGACTGTGGACGCCCAAAATGTCTGTGGTGAGACCTCAAAAAGTCCATGTTCTCAAATTGAAAGAAAAATATATCTTGATTTCAATATAATTATTTTCCTTTTTCTTCATACACTTATTTCATTCATTTCAAAACATTTTTAACAGAAGAGGTCTACAGATTCTCCCACACATCTAAATAGGTTCATGACATTAAAAAGATTAAAAAATTTTGTCCTAGAGAGAGAAGGAATGATTGCTGGGGCATAGTACAAAGAGGAGACTTGAGAAAAGTAATCTTCAGCATTTTTCATTGCATATCTCACTTTCATCTCATTAAGTTGAACAGATGTTTTATTAATATATTTTTTACATTTTTTGGTCCTTTTGTCACAGACATTTGATTTGAAGAAAGATGCATGGTGATTATTAATTTGATTTTTCTGTTTAAAAGTTAAAAATTGTTCTTCTAATATGAAAAAAAACTGAACAGTTCTGAAAGTGTATAATGGAGAATGCCTTTGCCATCACAGAGCACAACCTATTGCTCCAGTAAGAGCTTCTCTACATAATCTATGTCTTTTCTTATTATTATTATTATGGGCTGACACTCTGCATTCATAAAAGATGGGGGGAAAGCAACATGGTTCCCATACAATTCTCACCTCACCTTGCCTAACCTTCAAGTCCCACATCCCTTATATCAAATCAATTTGATGAATGACACTAGGCCCGATTGCTTCCTACTGGAATGTCAATTAATCATCCCTTTAACATTCCATCGATGTCTCAGTGAATAGTATCTGTTCAGTCTCCTATCCATAGAGTCTGAAGCACTCAGTTAATGTTAAAAAGATGGTTTTGTTCATAGTCTTTTAAATCAGAATCTTTACAATGCAACCTAAAATCTTTAGTATAAGAGCTTCTTAACAATAATTGCTATTGGGAAGAGGAATTGAAAGCATGAAACAAAATTGGTTCCTGAAAAAGATGAGGTAATTCATGGAAAGTATTTTTAAGTTATCAATCTCAAATAATTCTTATTATATTGATTTATAAATCCAAATTGAGAGGTCTCTAAAGAGGACAATGCATCTCCTTCTGTTATTTCTGCTTGACTTTGAACAAACCATATAACTCCCCTGACCCTCAGTTTCCTTATCTGTAAAATCAGGAGTTTGAATTAGATATCACTTCCTTTTAAACTAAATCTATGATCCTTTAATGACTTCAGATTGAAATCTTGTAAGTTAAAAATAAAAATAATAGTAATAACATTTGAGAACAAAGGACAACATAGAGTTGAAATAACACACCATTGGATGAGAATGGAGAAGGAATAAAGTGAAGTCAGATCAAAGATAATAGTGTAAGAAAGTACTAAGGAAGAATAAATGGCTCAATGAAAGCAAATATAGAGTAAAGATATAGGAAAAGGGGAGATTAAATAGGTGGTCATGTTCAGATTGGAGAATGTCAAAACAAAGGAAAATATAAAACTCATGCATGAGGGCAAGACATTACTAGTTGATCAAGTGGATGCAAATCAGGAATTGATAGAATGCTAGTCACGAAAGAAAATCCAGAAATCATCATTTAGTCCCTCGGTTAACAAATCTTTTCAAGTATACAGACATATTTCACTTTAAAAAAAAAAAACTTTAATACTCTTATATTATATGCCTTTTGTATGAAAACAAAATATTCAGAAGTTTTTATTTTTACAATCCATTCTCCAATTGATAAATTGTTAAAGGCTATGAACAGACAATTTTCAGAACAAGAAATTAAAGCCATTTCTAGTCATATAAAAATATTCTCAATCACTATTGATCAGAATAAAATGTAAATTAAGACAACTCTGAAGTAGCACTATATATCTCTCAGGTTAGTTAAGATGAAGGAAACAATAATGATGAATGCTGGAATGGATGTGGGAAAACTAGGATACATTCATTATTGGTGGAATTGAATCAGTTGATTCAACCATTCTGGTGAACAATATGGAACTATGCCCAAAGGGTTATCAAAGTGTGCATACCCTTTCACCCAGCAGTATTTCTACTGGGATTATATCCCAAAGAGATCATTAAAAATGGAAAAGGACCCGCATGTGCAAAAATGTTTGTAGCAGCCCTTTTTGTAGTGGCAAGGAATTAGAAACTGAGTGGATGCCCATCAGTTAGAGAAAGGCTATAAAAGTTATGGTATATGAATGTTATGGAGTTTATTGTTCTATAATAAAGGATCAGCAGGATGATTTCAAAGAAGCCTGGAAAGACTTACATGAGCTGATACTAAATGAAGGGAGTAGAACCAAGAGAATATTGTATAAGATTATACAATGATCAATTCTGATGAACATGATTATTTTCAACAATGAGGTGACTCAGGCCAGTGACACAATCCAGAGAGGATTGTGGAGACTGAGATGGATCACAACACAGTATTTTCACTTTTTTATTCTTGTTTGCTTGTTTTTTGTTTTCTTTCTCATTTTTTCCTTTTTTCAGCTGATTTTTCTTGTACAGCATGATAATTGTGGAAATATGTATAGAAAATTGCACATTTGACATATTTTAAATTACTTGAAATCTAAGAGAGAGAATGGAGAAAAGGGAGAGAAAAAATTTGAAACACAAGGTTTTGCAATAAGGAATGTTTAAAACTATGCATATGTTTTGAAAGTAAAAAAACTTTAAAAAAAGAAGTTATTATATTTCACCAAATATTTTTTATGGTTGCTCAGTCAATTTTTATCATGTTCAACTCTTCATAATCCCATTTGTGGTTTTCTTGGCAAAGATACTGGAACACTTTTACATCTCCTTCTATAGAACATTTTACAACTAAGGAACTTGAGACAAAGAGAGTTGTGACTTGGCCAAAGTCATACAGCTTGTAGTATCTGCGGCCAGATTTGAAATCAGGAAAATGAGTTCTCTTGATTTCAGGTCTGGTAATCTATCTCCTGAGCCATCTTACTCACCCCATCAAATATTTTCTGAATTATTGTAATGCATCAGACATTATCCTAGGCACTGAAGATACAAAATTAATAGATGAATGAACAATATATAATCCCTTAAAGAATTTATGATTTCTCAGGACAGATAACATGTACATATATAAGTATATACACAAATGAATATACACAAGATAGTTCTCGAGGGAAGGAAAAATAAGTACTAGTGAATTAAATTAACATTAACAATGAATTTTTATTCTGACAGGGTCGTAGATTGGAACTTCAGAGGTCATCTGGTTCAACTACCGTGATTTTACAGATTAAAAAAAAAGAGAGAAAATAGGTAAACAACTTGTCTAAAATCATGAACAAGTAGTTTCAAAAACCTAGTTGAACCCAGGTTCTGTCTTCAAATTCAGTATTCTTCCCACTGGGAAGATACATGAAAGATATTGAATTCATACATATATGTATACATTTATGTGTATGAAAAATAATTTACATATATGAACAAACCATTACAAATTCCATCCAAAGATAGGATATTTACTTATTTCATGTGCTGTCGTGACCTTTTTTTTCTTTGACATTAAGTAAAGATCAATCTTTGTGGTTCCCCAAAAGTCATGGGCTCCTTAAATCAGTGTTGAGTTATTCTTCTCCCCCAACTGTTCTGTAGCACTGAATTCAACAAGAGATCTAATCCAAATCCACTTATTTCACAAATGAAGAATCTAAGAGCCAGAGAAGTTAAACAACTTTCTCATGGTCAAACAGCAAGTCAATAACAGAGCTAGAAATAGAATTGAAATTCTCTGACTCATACAAATGAATTTCAAGGCTTTGAAATGATGATTAATTTTCTTGGAAGGCAGAAAAAGTATTTCTTATCAGGAATCTGTTTCTCCATAGGAGAGTCCAGCAGCATGTTAATAGCATCAGGATCCAGAAGAGTGGCAAGAGTGAAAAACCAGTGGATTATTTTAATGAATATTTAGTAGGCAAATGTTTTCCTATATGGCACCTGACTACTTGAAAAATGACATATTAGGAGGAAGAAAAGTCAATGAAAGATATTTTTAAAGGATTCAAAATGCAATAAACTCAAGGAGCCATCCTATTTATATCTCAGAGAATCTCCAGTTTACCTCAGCTACATTCTGCATTAGAGGCACTGACTGGAAGATAAATAGTGAGAAATGTTTTTTTCTGTCTGAGAGATGATCTATGTTTGAGCCTTGGGTAGCTCTAATTACAAATAGAGAGAGGAATTGAAACGCCCTTTTTAAAAAAGGGCAGAGTATAAATATTCATTCCCTTTCTGCTCATCTTCTGGCTAAAAAAAAAAAAATACTATTCTACATGGTACATAGCATAACTTATTATGTGTGATTCTCTCTCATCTATCTAGAACACTTCCAATTTTTTTCAGAATGCTTATAGAAAAAAAAATAAATAAATAAGCCATATAGCAGATTCTGAAACAGCTTTGCTTCCTGTGAATTAGTCCTTCAGTAAAATAGGAAAATAATAATAATGATAATAAATTGATCCCTGGTTTATACCTACAAAACAACTGACAGAATTTAAATTTCCCCATCATCTTGCCAGACTTGCTATGAACTTGATTTCCCCTCATAAACTTGCCTCAGAGAAGCATCATAAAATTTCCTAGAATCTTGCACAAACATACTGATTATCTGTCATGAAGGGGATGTTAAAATGATATTGACATACTGGGTTATAAAATACTGAAAGAAAGACTCCTAGTGAGTATGATTAATAATCAAAGAAATACCAACCAAGAACAAATCATTACCTGTAATACTTGAACAACATCAGAAAATGAAATATGATACCAATGAATTCAGGACCATAAAAGCTGGCCATACAAGTTTGAGCCACTTAACTTTCCTCTCAAAATAATTGCTTTAAAATTCTTTTTCATTTAGTCTTAAATGAGGTGAAGATGGTGTTGCTTCCTAAATAAACACTTTCAATATAATGCATTTTAAAATACATTATGTTAAAAAGGAACTATTGAAATGTTGCTACCATTTTGTTGTTGTTGTTGGGTCATTTCAATTACATCTGACTCTCTGTGAGTCCATTGGGGATTTTCTTGGCAAAGATACTAGAGAGATTTCAGGACTCCAGCTCATTTTATAGATGAGGAAACTAAGGCAAGCAGGATTGAGTGACTTGCACAGGACCATACTGCTAGTAAGTGTTTGAAGTTGGATTTGGACTCAGGTCCTCCTCATTCAAAGCTGACAGGCGCCCTGATGTCATAGTTCTCTTTGAGAACAAAGGACAAAAAACAACTTTTGTAAGTAGAGCTGGTCCACAAACTGGAACTGGTCAGTTGGAAAAACTCCTTCCTTCATTCCTTCCTTTCTTCTCTCCTTCCTTCCATCTTTCCCTCCTTCCCTCTTTCCATCATTTCTTCCCTCCTTCCCTCCTTCCTTCCTCCTTCCTGTCTTTCCTTCTTCCTTTCTTTTCTCCTTCCTTTTCCCTTTCCTTTTATCCTCCTTCTTCCCTCCCTCCTTCCTGCCATCTTTCTTTCCTTCCTCTCTTCCTCCCTCCCTTCCTTCCTTCCCTTCTCTCTTCCTCTCTTTCTCCCATCCTTCCTTTCTTCCTTCCTTCTTCCCCTCTCTCCTCCCTCTCTCCCCATAGCGTATTGGACCCTTACCAACAGATGCCCTTAAAAGCTTTATTCTTCTTCTTTTGGACCTTTGAACTCTCCCAAAATATCTTGGGATTCACTAGCTTGATTTCTTTCCTAAGGACAATGCCTTAAACCAAAATCAATGTGATTCTCATTGACTGATCACCAATAGGTCCCAGGCCAAGACCCAATTACTTGGTCATTGTTTGGGTCATGATTGATTCAGACTGAATGTAAGTAGCAATCATTTCTGTTTCGGCCAGGAACTCTAAGGATCTTCCCCTCCCACATTAATTTATTCATTTGTTTAGATTTTTTTTTTTTTTTGGGGGGGGGGTAGGTGAAAGAGGAGATATTTTGCTTCAATTGCTAATTAGCCATAATCTTTGAATGGATGCAATCTCCATCAAACTGAGACCTTTTAACTTTAAAAAGCCAAGATCTCCCACTGTATCCAGGACCATTTCCAGTCTTCCTGATCTAAATCTGGCCATGGGACCCAGAGAACTCTGGAGAGTAAAGTAAGGCAGGAGACTTGCACAGCCCTCCCTCATGTAAATCCAGTTCACTGGCATGTCATTGTCCTCTTTGAGAAGGAAAGGACAAATAACAATCTATTCACTGTACACCTGCCTTCCCTCGCTAGTAGTGTGGTATCAACTAATTTTTTATATTAAAAACTTCATATATTTGTATGAAATTAGTATGCAAAAGTACTTATGTACCTCTAACATATTTCAAAGGTTACCTTATCTTTTCCTTTCTGGGTCTAGATTACAGTTATCAATTGGTATAACAGAGATAAATGTTCAGTACCTACCAACATCAGATCAGAAGAAGTGCTTATTGATACTTAGATATGAAAAACATATTTTTAAAATTTTCAATAGTATTTTATTTTTCCAATTAAATGTAAAGACAATTTTCAAGATTTATTTTTGTAAGAGTTTTTGAATGCCAATTTTTTTCTCTCTTCCTCCCTTACCTTCCTCCTCCCCAAGACAGTAAGTTATCTGGTATAGTTTAAATATGTATAATCATTTTAAACATTTTTTTCAAGATATTAAAAATATTGATAGTGACAATATTACCAGAGTACTTGCATAGAATGCTTTAAATTTTTCAGAACTCTTTAAATATTGCCTCAATTTACACATCCTTGTAACATGAATAGAGCAGTTATCAAACAAGATGAAATTTAATAAGGATAAATGTAAAGTTTTATTCCTGGGTTCAAAAATTAACTTGCCTAATATAAGATGGGGGAGATGTGACTAGAAAAAAGTTTCCCTCAAAATATATATAAGTATTTAATAGAATGAAGCAAAATTTAAGTCAACAATGATTTGCAGCAGCCATGAAAACCAATGTTATCTTAACAAGGGCATGGTATCCAGGACTAAGAAGGCTTCAAACCTTTTGTATTCTGATCTACTTGGATGATATCTGAAACATTGAATTCAATTCTATGTCCCATATTTTAGGAAATAATAAGCTAAAGAGTATTCCAAAAAAGGAATCCAATTTTATGAATTCAAGTTTGGAGTATATGGGGATTAGTTGAAGCAAATCATGATATATCTTGAATTGGAGAATATATATATTTAAAGATAAGGAGAATGATGAGTGGAAGTAGGCCTTAGTAGATGTCTTCAGATATTTGAAATGTTGGCATGAACTACAATTGTTCGGCTTGACTCCTAGAAAGCAAAACTGAGAACAATGGATGGGAAAAAGCAGATATATTTAGTTCTACCTAACTCACTCTCTTAGCTCATTGATTTTGGATTGTTTGCCTAAAGTCATCCTGATAAGTAGGGCCAGGTAAATAAACATGGGCCTCACCCCTACTTCAGTCATTATTCTCAATCCTTTAAATCCCAAACACTACTGCCTTACCCCCTCAAATTTACCTTGAATTGTTTAATATAATATATATATGCATATATATATATGCATGGAATTGATAGCAGTGTTCCATATCCCTACTGCAATCAAAGGCTTCTTGGGCATTTCCATCATACTTGTAGTTGAAACCTCCAATATGAAGGTGAAAATCCATTACACATGGATTTATTTAATATAATATACACACGTATGTATGTGTATACATACATGTGTATACAAAATGTATATGAGCTAGCATTTATATAGTACCCACTGTGTGTAAGGAATATATGTGCTAAGTGCTTTACAATTATCTTCTTATCTTATTCTCATATCAACAATGAGGTATAGTATACTATATTATCCCCATTCTATAATATGACAAAACTGAAGTAGACTGAGGCTATGTTATTTGCCCAGGTTTGCATAATTGGTAAGCAGCTGTGGTCAAATTTGAATTCAAGTCTTTCTGACTCCAGACTAAACACTCAATCCACTGTACCACCTAATTGCCCTTTACATATAGATACATACATATATATATATATATATATATATATATATATATACACACGTGCACATATATTATGTAATATATGTATACATGTGTGTGTGTAGGTCAAAGATCCAGTAGCAAAAAAAAAAAAAAAAAAAAAAGCCAAGATGATAACAATAGTCCAGAATGCAGTGGATGATCTTGATGTCTCTTCAATGTCTGATTAAGTTCCATATGATCCACAAGGCCTACTTCAGTGGCCTTCATGGCCTTTAGAATAAGTTGTTTTTCTCCCTAAAATTGTTCTCATCTGCCCCTTCCACTAGGGGAAGTCTTTACTTTATTGGCCTTTTGTTTGTCATTAGTCAAGAGCTCTTTGTACATGCTATTTCATTCCCCCCATCCCCAAAGTAAAGAAAGTAAAGAACCTCAGTATCTGTTTGCCATAGTACTTATGAAATGAATTAATTGTTCTTCAAAGGGTAATAATTCAAGCTCTTTCTTCAATTAGTACTGCCTTCTAAAAGGTCAGGGGACCACTCTCTGTTATAATTTCACGGTATGATTGTTTATTTCCATCTGTACACAAGTAAAAAGGTACTTCTTACCCCATCAATCAGGTTCTTCTTTTCTCTTTAAGAGAAATAAAAGAAAGAAAAAAAAAATCCACAAAATTAATTTGTTCTTTTCTATTTCCTTATTTCATCTTTATCTTTTTGTAGTGAAGAGTCTACCCTGAACTCCAAAGCGCTGTCTTTTCGTAGTTCAAAATAAGCACTAGGTTTGGAATCCACAGTACTGGATTCAAATTCTCTACCATTTACTATTTTTGTGGCCTTAGACAAATCTCAATTCCCTATCTGTAATATGAGCTGATTATATCTGTAACATCCAGCCAGCTCCTTATCAATGATTCTATGATTTTACCTTTACCTATCAACTGCTCTGTGTTTCTGAGCAAGTCAATATACACATCTGCAAAATAAATGTAATTAAATAAAATTTTGCACATTCAGCCCAAGCCAGGTGCTTTGGATTGCATGAATTTGAAAATCAATCAGTCAACAAGCATTAGTTAAGTGCTTGCTATGTGTCCAGTACTATACTAAGCATTAGGAATATTAAAAAAAAAATTTTTTTAAAGGCAAAATAGGGGGCAGCTAAGTGGTAGTTCAATGGATAGAGCACCAGCCCTGAACTGAGGAGAACCAGAGTTCAAATATGACCTCAGACACTTACTACTTCCTAATTGTGTGACCAAGTCTTTTAACCCCAATTGCCTCAGGAAAAAAAAAAAAAAAAGCAAAATCACGAACCATATTCTCAAGGTCTTTAATATTTAAATGAAGGAAATATGTAATTAACATATAATACAAGATATATATACAAACTAGAGGAAAGGTAGTCTCAAAGGAAAGATTGAGAGGCTCAAGAGAATATGGGAAAATCTTCCTTCAGAAGGTGAAAATTAAAGGAAATGAAGAGATAGTGGTAAGGAGAGAACCTCCCAGGAATAAGAGACAACCAGTGTAAAGGCACTGAATCTGAAGAAGGAAAATCATATATGAGAAATAGTAAATAAACATTTATTGAGTGCCTACTATATGTTAAGTATAGGGGACTTAAACAAAAATTAAAGACAAAAGACAGCCCCTGTTCTTAAGAAGCTCACAATCTAATGGGGGAATAACAACATAAAAGGAAGAATGTAAAATTGTAAACCTGATATGATAACAGTACCCTGATATCATTACTATTCAGGACTCTCACTAATTAAAATCTGGAGGACCGGGAACATCTGTTATCTAACTTTTGTATCTCTTCAAGCACAATGGGAGTCTTAATAAATATTTGTAAAGTGAATAAACAAATGACTACTGAGTGAGTAGCCAAGCCAGATACTTGTCCTTCTGGACCAGTTGACAGAGTCACTGTTGTCCAAATTAGATCTGAGTGGGAGAGATCTATGTTATCAAACAAGTAAAAATAAGAACCAAACAAAAAAATAACAGATCAGAGCCCATCTTCCCTACATAAATACTGGATTTTCTTATTGATAGCAGTGTTCCATATCCCTACTGCAATCAAAGGCTTCTTGGGCATTTCCATCATACTTGTAGTTGAAACCTCCAATATGAACTATTTCTTTCTATTTGAATGTAAGTTCCATGAGAAAAGGACTGTTTTTACAAAGAGGTAGAATTGAATTTCAATCAATAAATAAATGTTTATTAACCATTAACTATTTGTTGGATGGTTTATTATTGTCCTCTGTTCTTGAAGAGGACTAAAATGACATCACTATGTTAAAGTCAAGTTACAGTGTGTCCAACTGTAGCTGATCAGACCAATATGAGCTTGGAATTCTCTGCCACAGGCTGGACACAAATAGTCCTTTTGAACATTTGGGAGGTTTCTCTAACTTTGTACATTTTGCATTTCTTCTGGGCTAATTCAATTCTGCTTTGCCTCTAGAGCACAGCACCTTTTTTGAGGAGGGCACACCATTTGGGGTCATCCTGTGCCAGTGTCTCCCATGTCATACAAGCAATTGAAAGTGTACTTATATGGCTTTTTCTGACTCTCTCATGAGCACTTGTATTGTATGAGTTCTCCACAAAATAATCTTTTTGGCAAGCATACATTTTGTGTGTAAACAATAGGGTCAGCCCAAGATACTATATTCCAGGCACAGTGTTAAGTGCTAGGGATACAGAGGAAGGTAAAAAAATATTCCTTGTTCTCCAGGGCATTACAGTCTAGTGGGGAGACATCATCATCATCATTGTCATCATCATCATCATCACCATTATTGTTAATATTGATTTAGTGTTTATTGTGTGTTATGTGCTATGCTAAGCATTTTACCATTATCTCATTTGAGCCTCATATCAATCACTGGATGTAGTTAATATTACTATTTTTACTTTACAGATGAGGAAACTGAGACAAGCAGATGTTAAATGACTTGCTCAGGATTGCATAACTATTAAGCCTGGATTTGGACTCAGATTTCCCTGACTCCAAACTTAGTGCCTAACTCCATTATACCATCAAGGTGCAATGTGTTTATAATGCACAGTCAAGATACATCTATATTTATGTCTATATCTATATATCTAAGTGTATCTATCAGTATTTTTTATATCTATATCCATATTGGATCAATTGGAGGAAATCAGCAGTGGGAAGATACTAGAATTACTGAGATTTGGAAAAAGTATCCTGTAAAAGATGAGATTTTAACTTGAACTTGAAGGAAGCCAGGGAAGCAGAAGAGAGCAGAGGAGGAGGGAAAGAATTCCAGGGATGATGGATAGGCAGTAAGATTGTTGGGAGCTGAGATAATAGATTTTCTTGTCTGAGGAACAGGAAGGAGGTCACATCACTTTCACTAGATTCACTAGATTCATTCATTCATTCACTCACTCACTAACTCATCCTAATTTACATTTGAATTTTCATCAATTTCTAAGACCTCCCCTAGAATGTACAATTGGACCATGCGATCCTCCAGATCCTTCAGAATATCAATGACTCTGTCAAACCAAAAAGGAAGTTTATCAAGCTAGGGGAAAGGGTAGTTCCAGAGGGAAGAGATTAAAACAAGGGCTTGATGATATAATTTTCTTTCTCC
The DNA here is from genome assembly GCF_902635505.1 of Sarcophilus harrisii. NCBI lineage: Eukaryota > Metazoa > Chordata > Mammalia > Dasyuromorphia > Dasyuridae > Sarcophilus > Sarcophilus harrisii. The sequence continues at coordinate 45,758,659 of NC_045430.1, forward strand.
CACCCCACTTAAATTAACTCAGCATTTGTAAGTACTTAATAAATTGTTTTTGACTGATTAATTGCCCATGATCACATAACCAGAGGCCAATTTACTCTAGGTTGGATTTAAATTAATGTAAAAAAAAAGTTTCTTTATATTTTTGGTTGCTTTTGGGAATGTCAATAATAATGACCCACAAAATTTTTGTTCTGTGAACTTTAATTTGAGAGACAGTGAAAATCTCAACCAGATTATAATCAATTCTCTTTTCTTACCTATTGTAATAAAGGTCCATTGACTGATTCTACATAATTAGCACATTGTGAAGAATATGAGCACGCAAGGAAACATGTTCCTCTCTTTGCCAAGAGCATTGCCAGCAGGAGGCAAATGTCATATGTCTTTCACTGGAGTTCTTCAAGTAGAGGCTGAATGACAACTTGTCAGAGATTTTTTTTTTTTTTTAAGAGAAATTCTTGTTTAGGTAGAACTTGGACTATATGACCTTCAAGGTCCCCTATGCACTTATATTTGGTAAGTTCTTGAAATATGTCAGAAAAACAACTTATAGTTAAAATTTAATCTCTCCATGGCATATCACACTCAATCCAATTGATGGATAACACATAAAGCATACTTTCCAAACATTTCTTGGATGCTACATACCATATCACCTATATCACTAGTTTATTTTATTGTCCAAAGTGGAATTCTGTCTTAATAATGCTGTTCACTACCCACAATGTCAACCATATTTCTATAGCTATGATTTCTAGACTCTTCATACTTATGCTATCCATCATGTTTCAAAACACTGATAACTACCTAGGGGAATTGAAGACTGCTGAGTCTGATGGACAACATATCCTACAAAGCATTTAAAGCAGTATATATAAATAGGAAGCTGAAATTCACTGTACCGCCAAGGAGCCCTTACACAAGCCATCGTGTCTAACTGACTACTTGAAGTCTGCACACTGACATACCCTCCAGGTAATGGGCAGAATGGATGATCAGTTCCTTCCCAATCAAAAAGCCTTGTGGCCCATTGCCTGATAATTGCTGTAGCAATACTGGGAAAAAAAATACTTGGGGGAAAAAAAAAAAAAAACACTGACTCTGGTACCATATGACCTGGATTCAAATCTTATCTAATATGTAATATCTAAATCAATTCACTTCAATTAACATTTATTAAGTGTCTACTGTATGCCAGCCACTATGCTAAGCATCAGGGACACCAAAAGAGGCAAAAGACAACATTTGCTTTAAGGATTTTACAATCTAATGGAGGTTACCATGGGGAAGTCATTTAAACCTTCTATGCCTAAATTGTTTTTTGGTTTGTTTGTTTTTATTTTCTTTTTTCAGCTACAGTACTAGATAATTGGAAAACTAGCCACTGTTTGCTTCCAATGCTGAATCCGTGATCTTATAATTAAGGGTAGAAATAGAAAAAGAGCTTGATTTAAAAATCAAGAAAATTTGGTTTTCCTGCCTCAGGAATTAACATATACAACTAGTCAAATAACTTAAATTATTTTGGCTTCAATTTTTTCATCTGTAAAAAGAGAAGATTGCATTCAGCAACCACTAAGCTCCTTTTCCCTCTAAATCTGTAATCCTATGATACTTTCTCAATCCACATAAATTTCCATCAGTTCTTTTTTTTGTTTTAAATTTAATATTTTATTTTCCCTAATTATATGTCAAAACAAATTTTAATATTTATCTTTTTTAGAAATATCTCCAAATTCCATCCTCCCATTGGGAAGGCAAGCAATTTGATATAGATTATGCATTAACATTCTTTTTTTATTAATAGTATTTTATTTTTCCAAATATATGCAAAAATGGATCAACATTCACCTTTGTACAATCTTGTCCAACAGTTCTTGTTGTTATTTACCTACCTTAAGTCTTCATTTCATTCAATGAATCAACGTCCACTTTGGGAGACAACAATAATATTAAATTTAGTCCTTTAACCATTTGTGTGATAACATTTATACTCTGGGTTTCTGCTTTTTTTATCTTTTAATTACTGTTTACTGGGGGTTAACGTCACTCTTTCAGCTTCATCCTGAGATAAGCCAGGTCCCTTCTGACACAAGTTGCTGCTATAGCCCCTAGACAAATCTTGAGTGACTTTGTGCAAAACTATCTGGGTGGAGGAAGGGAAAGTTGTTACCAAGCCACTGTCAGTATTATTGATGGGACTCTCTACATCCTCATTAAGAAGGAACTTCTGGCCTAAGATGCCATATAGTTAATTGAACTGTCAATTTATGGCCTGTGGAAGCTACATCCATTTGTACAAGATGATGATAAATGATATCTCTTTTTTATAAATCCTAGCACAGGGACAGTGTGCTAGAGTGGAAAGAATGCTAGGTTTGGCATTAAAGAGCTGGATTCAAATCTTGTTATTTATAATTTGTTTGTTGTTGTTATCTATGAAATGATGGGAGTGGATCAGTAATCACTAACATATCTTTCAATTATAAATCTACAATTATATAATCTAGTAAATTTTGTTTTACTCTATATACCACATACAGTTTTTCTGTACATTTTAAATTAAATATGAGTATTTATTGGCTTGGCCATTCAAACTCATATACCCATCCTAATCAGTGATGAGCAAAGGAAATTCATAGGGCAACTACTGAGCATATAGATAAATGGAAATTATAAATACCTTATACTGTTCCCATGTACTTGTGTATCCATTGTCCCATTTATTTGTTATCAGCTTTGACTATTATTGGTTGATGACATAATAATTGCTTTTGGTATAGGTTTTTGACTTCTCATATGCTCTAAGAAAAGTCATTAACTTTCTGCCTCCCTTTGGTAAAGAAATATTAACCTTTCTATGGTCGCCAAAGGTGATAAAATCCTGTGCATTAATATTGCATGATATAAGAATGTTTTCTGAATCAAAGATTATCCATTTAATAGTTTTCGAAGTACACAGTAAAACTGGTGTTTTATAGGTGACCACTGTTTTAAATCTGTTCTTCCCATTCATCTTTTATTTTAGGATTTCTATAATTCTCACAGTATATTCAGCCAGTCTTCTTTTTTAATATCTTTATGATCACTTTATCTTGCATGGAGGAAACCATGACTTCCAGATTGAGGCTTACATTGTCTTGCCAAAGGCAACTAGGTATCATAGTGGAGCAAGTGGTGGGCCAGAAGTCAAGATAAGTCAAGTTCAAAGATGGTTTCAGATACTTACTAGCTCTATGATTCTGAGCAAGTCAATTAGCCGCTGTCTGCTTCAACTTCCTCAATTATAAAATGGCTATAACAGTAGCTCCCAAACAAGATTTCTATGAGAATCAGATGAAATGATTTATAAATCACTTGGAACAGTATCTGAAACATGATAAGTGCTTAATAACTTGTTCCGTTCCCCTTTTATCATTCTTTGAAAAATATTCAAATTTTCTACTTGCCAAATTCAAATGCCATTTTTATATCGATGGTGAAAGATGTTATTGACATCTTATATAACATATAAAATGAAGGATTAATCTAATGTATTTTTGGTGGAACTATGTAAATTGATATCATGCTTATATAATTTGGAAGCTAAATATGGCCTCCATATTATTTAGGAGAGATGATAATGGATTTAAAGCTAAGTGGAATCAAAATTAGGTTCAGCCAATTTAAAAGCAAAATTGGAAATTAGCTTAAGCTGTCTGCCTATAAAATGCCGCATTTTGTATCAGTTAATTTTATCTTTATCTCATTGATAACATATTTTAAATAGAGAACTTTTTTTTCACATGAACATGAAAAGTCCTACCATTCTCAACATACTGTGATCTATTTTATGAATTTGCTGTACATACATAAGTCATGAATGTGGAACTGAGTCAAAAGCTGTGTGATAAGCAATATAAATGTTCTGATATTTTCAACAAGCTTTTTGAGGAAGCTGTTCTTTATAGCCTTGGGACTTTCTGGAACATCCTTTTATATTTCTTGGCTAATATCCTATTTCCTTTTGAAACCAGTTCTTGTACAGAAACCATCAGCTTGCTTAAAATGATAGAATTTTGTCATTAGTCCCAGCCCCTTAACAATTTAGGGAGCATAGTCAGTAAGGACTTGAGCCAATGGCTTTATAAAATATATATATATATATATTCCTACCCATCCGGGTATATTCTATAAATCTAAGCTAGCAAATGTAGCAGATCTGCTTCTCAGATATTAAGCCAGAGCATTCATACTATGTTTATAAATATAAATACATACACACATGTGGTGTGTGATATCTAGATAGATAGATAAATAAATAGATTGAGAAGTTTGAAAGACAAGCAAGATAGACAGACAGACAGACAGACAGATAGATAGATAGAAAGAAGCTGTGAATGCTTTCTACAAATTTCTACAACTACAACTTTCTACAACCAATTGGCCTTCATTTGGAAAGATCCCTGATTAGTCTTATACTTTGTTCCAAGATATGTTCTTAAGGAGAGTGACCTCTGGCTTGCATCTGCAAGGAAATTGGTAAAATATTTTGCTATGAGCAATGGTCAAATTTTGTAGCCAATGGCAATGTATCTATTATGGCCTTACCACTTTCAAGTTTTACAAAAAAGCTGGTATACTGGTCATCTTTCTTATATAACTGTACTATTTTTCATTATCCTAATGGTACTCAAACTTTATGTTCCATTTCTAGTCCAATTTGAATTTTTGCTGGATTTCAACTTCTTGGGACCATATATCAATTAATCAATCAACAAACATTTCTTAAATGGCTATTATGTGCAAGATACCATGCTAATAAATGACCAGAAATTTCCTACATCTTCCTTCATTGGGGATACTTTCTTCTGATTTTATTATATCTTGAACCTCTGTCACATTACATTTGCCTATTGTTGAATTGATTATTTTTTTCATATTGTTTTGACAACTTTTGTCCCTTTGTGGGTTTTTTTTTCTTTTTGTTTTTGCTTTTTACTGTTTTTTGGATTTCTTTTTGCCTTTTTAAAAAATTATCTTCAACTAAGTAATATGTCAGTCAAGTTTTCTACTGCAACTTCTGGGGGTGGAGCCAAGATAGTGGGGTAAAATCAGGAAGCTTCTCAAGCTCCCTAAGTTTCCCTTAAAAACCATATGAAATCAAGCCTCTGAACAGAGTCTGATGGAATGAAATCACTCTCCGGCTCAAGATAGACTGGAAACACTGCAAGAAAGGCCAGTCTCACTGGGGTGAAAAGAGTGTTCAGCAAAACTCAAACAGAGTCTGGAAAAGCTGGAGAGAGGATCCTGGCTCAGTAGAGGAGCAAATCAGTGGGGCAGCTTCCAGTCCCAGCTCAGAAGGCAAACTCTTGTAAACCAGGATGTTTCCTGAAAAGAATAGGCAAAGCTATAAACACAAGGGGTCTCATCTCTGTGCTCAAAGCTAAGGCTCAGAGCTGCATAGGAAGCTTGTGATAGTGTCCCCTTACCCCAGGAGCAGAGCTCAACCATAAAAGTGAAAGAGAAAAAAAAAAAAAAAAAAAAAAAAGAAAAACCAAAAGAAAAAAAAAAAAAAAAGAAAATGATCAAGAAATAAAATAAAATCTTGACCATAGAAAGCTTATATGGGTGACAAAGAAGACCAAAACACCAATTCAGACAAAGACAAAATGTCCACAGAGGAAGTCTTAAAGAATGATATGAATTGGTCTCAAGCCCACAGAATCTTCTTGGAAGCAGTCATAAAAGATTTGAAAGGTAAATAATAGAGGTAGAAGAAAAAAATGAGAAAGGAAATGAGAGGTATGCATGAGGGACTCAAAAGCTTGGAAATGGAAAGAAAAAAATGTCTAAAGGAAACAACTCCTTAAATAGTAGAATTAGCCAAATGGAAAAAGAGATACAAAAGATAACAAGAAAATCTCACGTTAAAAACTAGAACAAGGCAAATGGTAACTACAGCAAGAATCAAATAAACTAAAAAGAATGGAAAAAATGGAAGAAAATGTTAAATACCTCATTGGAAAAAAAAAAAAAAAAAAAAAAGGACCTGGAAAATAGATCCAAAAGAGATAATTTTAAAATTATTGGCCTACTTGAAGGCCATGACCAAAAAAAGAGCCTGGAAAGCATTCTACAAAATATCATTAAAGAAAATTACCCCAATATTTTAGAAAAAGAGGGAGAAAAACTGATTGAAAGAATCCATCAATCATCTTAGGAGAGATCTCACAAGGAAAATCCCAAGGAATATTGTTACGAAACTCCAAAACTGCAATCTCAAGAAAAAAAAAAAAACACTGCAAGGTGCCAGACAAAAACAATTGAGATATCAAGGAGCAAGGTCAGGATTACCCAGGATCTAGGAGCTGCTACAATAAAGGATTGAAAGTTCTGAATTTCCATATTATGGCAGGCAAAGGACCTTGGGTTACAATCAAGAAATAAATGAATCATGAATCATGTGAGATTCAACATGATCTTTCAGGGGAGGTTATGGAGTTTCAAAGAAGTAAGAGACTTTGAATCATTTCTATCAAAAAAAAAAACAGAACTAAACAGAAAATCTATAAATACAGGACTCAAGAGAAGTATAGAAAGGTAAACATGGGGGAAATGTATATTATTTAAAGGATAAATTGTTTACATACCTAAATGGGAAAACCCAATCTTGAGAGCTGTATCTATCACTGGGGCAGATAGAAGGGGATTATCACATAGACTGAGGGTGTAGTTGTAAATGGACACTGATGTGATGACATCAAAGAAAAAGACATTAAGGAGTGGAAAAAGGTCTATACTGGAAAAAGAGGAAAGGGGAGATATAATGGGAAAATTAGTTCACATGAAGAGGCACAGAAGACCTGCTACAATGGAGGGAAAGAAGGGAAGGGGATGAGCATTGTCTGAAGCTTGATCTCGTAGGTTTTACTTCTAAAAGGGAATAACTTAATGATTCTGTTGGGTATCTAACCTTATAAAGAAGAAATAGGAGAAAGAGGAAAGAAAAGGAAGGAATAGGTTAAATGGGAGGGCAGAAACACTGGGGGAAAGGGGGAGAACATAAGGTAGTGGATGGAGTGGAATAAAAAAAAATTAACAAGAGAAGGGGGAGGGGTGATAGAAGATAAGGATTATTTATCTACCAGATCTTTGGAGAAAGGAGGAATTTATGACCAAAGAAGAACTAAAGAACATTATGAAAGGCAAAATGAACAATTTTGATTACACTAAATTAAAAAAGGGTTTGCACAAATAAAACAAAGAGAAACAAGATGAAAAGGGAAGTATAAACTTGGGGGGAAAAAATTTTATAGCCCAGTATTTCTGATAAAGGTCTCATTTCTAAAAATATATAAAGAAGTGTCAAATTTATAATAATACAAAGAATACAAGTCAATCCCCAATTGATGGTCAAAGGATATGAAAAGACAATTTTCAGATGACAAAATTAAAGCCAACTATAGTTATATGAAGAAATGCTCTAAATCACTACTAATCAGAGAAATGCAAATTAAAACAACTCTGAGGTACCACCTCCCACATCTCAGATTGGCTAACATGACAGGAAAAGATAATGATGAATGTTGGAGGGGATGTGGTAAAACTGGGATATTAATAAATTGTTGGTGGAATTGAAAATGGTCCAATCATTCTGGAAAGCAATCTGGAACTATGGCCAAAGGACTATAAAGCTGTGCATACCCTTTGACCCAGCAGTGTCATTACTGTGTCTATACCTAGGAAATCATAAAGGTGGGAAAAGGACCCACATGTGCAAAAATGTTTGTAGCAGTTCTTTTTAGTGGTAGCAAAGTGGAAAATGAGAAGATTCCCATCAGTTGGGGAATGGCTGAACAAGTTGTGGTATGTTAAAATCATGTAATGTTATTGTTCTATAAAAAATGATGAAGAAGCTGATTTTAGAAAGGCCTGGAAAGATTTAGATGAAATGATGTTGAGTAAAACAAGCAGAACTAGAAATACATTGTACACAATAACAACAAGAATGTGCAATGATCACCTATGAAAGATTTGGTTCTTCTCAGTGGTTCAGTAATTCAAAGCAATCCCAAAAGCCTTTAGACAGAAAAATCCAGAAAAAGAAATAAGGAGAATGAATGTAAATCAATATATACAAATCACTTCTTTTTTCTGTTTTTTTAATCTCTCCCATGGTTTCTCCCTTTTGCTCCGATTTTTCTTTCCCAACATGATTCATAAAGCATTGTGTGTTAAAAAGAAAGAAAAACAAGAAAAAAGGAAAAAAAAAAAAATTCTACTGCAACAAGTATATTGACTTAACCTTTATCTATCTACCTTTCTTCATATCTAAAATAGTTCTTAAAAATCACTTCTACCAGTTTGGTGGTTGCTCATTTTGATAGTGCTACCTTTTTTTTCCAGTGGTTCTTACTCTGATAAAAAATATGTTTCATATATTGTTTTGTGCCATTCTGAAATGTTTTTATGTTTTCTGTCAAATAGTGTAAGAGAATACTTTCATTCATGATGGTTATAGCAGATATCATATTTTTTAATTCTCTATTTTCATATAATTGGATTGCTATTTGAACTCATGCTGTCAAATTCATTTTTACAGGATTACAAGTATGAGCATTTCTTTTATAAAATCATTTTAAAGATGAATTCTGTTTTTGCTATACTACATTATTAGTTATAATTTGGGCTGGATACATTAAGTAAAGATTTTCAATGACCTTAGGAGCTTTACATTTTCCCTCTTCAGAATTTTATTGAATCCTTGATTTCTTCTCTTTTCTCTAATCCAGATTTAGGGATTAAATTATTTCTTGATATTGTCTTACACTGATCAATTGTGTGATTTTATGAGACTTGAAGTTGAGTATAAACTCTTTACCTATAACTATTGAAATTTGTTTCCAGTTTTCTTATGATATGGCATAATGAACACATTCAAGTCCATGTTATACATACTTGTCAATTGCCCATTTTATAGTTGGTAGTGCCAATTGTGCTGAAATACTTCTAACCTATAGGGTTTTGATATTTATGATGTGTTCTGGTGAATATTACTTTCCTGTGATACCAGAACTTAGAGGAGTACTATTGGGTCCACTAGTTTCCACAGACTGATAGACTGCCTGAGTCAAGCTGATGAGAACAATAGTTTCCATTGGGACCAGCCTACAATTCTTTGTTGTACTATTTCTTGGATTCATAGTAGTTTCTTAATGTTGCTTCCCTCTAAGGGTAATTGCTATGGCTCCAGTAGCAGACAGGACATCAAGAATGAAATATACTTAATCCTCTTTCCACATGATATCGATCTACTTGATGAATATTTTTTACCCTGAAAACTTTCATTCTATATAGCTTAGAGAATATGATTGTTTAAGAAAGGACACATCTATTTTTTTTTTCTTTTCTGGTTGTTTATTTTTAATAAATTAATGTTATATCTAGGTGATCATGTACAATAGTTTCATAAATACACACATACACATATATACATATATGCATGTTTCTACATAATATACATACATCTATAAATATATGTGTATTATGTATATATGTATGTATGTATTACATATATAAAATCTTTTATTATTTTCATTTGATCTATGTTTTTGGCATGAGAATTTCTTACCTGCTACCTGTTTATAAAAGTTAGTTTTCTTTTGATAATTTTTGACAGCAGGTCATGAATTATGATGTATTTGATATCCTATAATGATGTACTGCTATCTCCATCATTATCTTTAATTTTTTACTGATCACTAATTTTGAACAAAATAGTGATAAACTTTGTTGTAAGTAATTTCTGGTGATAATCAACTGATTCTGGATTGAATCATGAATCCTGTCTATTTCTATAAATAAATCTATACAACTCAGACTTCTTTTTCTTTTTCTTTTTTTCTTCATTTTTTAAAAAATATATCTTGAATTGATTTCATGTAGATGTTGTCCATAGAGGATCTTTTGGTTTCACTTGGTTCAAAATTATGAGCTTTTTATGTAAATAAATCTCTTTTTGTTACATTTATTAAATCTAGCAGGGGCATATCTATTGTTATCGGCATTCTGCTCAGTGAAATATCTGATTATTTCAAAAAGTATTTCTATAGGGTTTTTTTTTCTACTTATTATATGTTCTAAGAATATCAATCATCCTTACTTTTGATGGGTAAGTGTTAATCTTTCTGTATCTCACACAGGGTGCTGAGCACAATGTTTTGCTGTTGCTGTGGTTTTGTTGTTGTTAAGCATTTAAAAAAAAGCAAAATACATAAGCCTAAACCTTTGAAAGTGTACTTATTGATTAAGTTTCTAGGCCATGCCTTTACTAAGAGCAATAGCAGCAACAAATTGTCACAAAATTAATCAGGTTTAGCCAAATTGGATTAGGCTAATCCTTAATTTACAATCCAGTATCTAGAAGATTATAGCTACAACTAGCCCTCTCCTCCATTCACAATTTGATTTCACTCTTGAGTAATAGCTTTTTTCTATAGATTTCATATTAGAAACTAAATAGAGAAACCTCTGGTTTTTCAAATAGTAAATTGTAAAAGGAATATGGACTAATAGCAGTTAAATAAAACTAAATTACTGGACAAGTATGAGAAAACTGTAAGCAGCCAAATAATACTAAAAACTGTTTGAGTAAATAAGTCATTCTGACTATTATAAATACCCTATTAACAATAAAAGTTATTTGAAAAAAGACACTATCTGGATCCAGAGAAAATAAATAAATAGAAATATGTTTAGAATAATTTTACATATATATACAATACACATTTATATATATGTACATATTTACATATGCCTATTCGTATCCAATATTAATTTCTAGGATGAGAGGGAGGGAAAAAATGAAAAAAGGAGAAATGTACATGATAGTTTTAATATATATTTAAAAGGAATAGCAAGTTGTACACAATAGATTTGCAACTTCATATGCAATTATCTTTATTATTATTATATTTATTCTATGATGTTATGAAAATGCTTGCTTTATTCCATAAATTAAAATTTAAATGAATATATTTAAAATATATCCCAACCAAAAAAAGTCAGGCGTTCCTTTTAATATTATAAAACTGTACACCTGAAGTAGAAAAAAATGGTTTGTAGACACCTTAGAAATGACTTACTGTCCCTAAAGGCTTAGCTCCCTTTATCTTTTTTTGATCTCAGAATTGCTCCCTTTCTCTTCTTCTACTATTTTTCTCTCCTTTCCCTTTCCCTCTTTCTTATTCCTTACACCCTCTCAAATCAACAAAACTTTCAACATGACCACCAAAAGGAAAGATCTGTCAATCCATCAATCAAAATTTATTAAGTACTTGCAATGTGCCAAATACTGCACTAAGCTCTAGAAATACAAGGAAAAAAAAATTCTGTCCTCAAAAAATTAGCATTATAATGGGGAAATAACATTAACAGTATTAGTTGTAAGTTAACTTTTCAGGGGAAGATACTAGTAATTGGTAGAGAGGGTGTCAGGAAGCACTTATAACAGAAGATAATATTTGAGCTAAGTCATGAGCAAAATCAGGGATTCTAAGAAATGGAGATGAGAAGGGAGAACTTCTCCCAGTAACTGATTTACTCTGTGAGTTGCTACTTCTATTCCCAGGTTTGTTTGTTTTTTGTTTGTTTGTTTTTGTTTGTTTTTTTCTTCTTTTGTTTGTTTTTATGTGTCCTTGTATATCCTTCTACTATTTAGCTTCATTCATCCCTGCTGGGTTGGTGTGTTACTCTGCGACTTTGTATGATTTGTAGTCAGAAGCTATTAGAATCAATCCTCCCAATGGAAAATAATTATCTGATTTAGCCGAGTCTCATTTTTGATTATTATCTCTCTCTGTCCTGAGATTTCTCCCAGATGATCAATGTATATTTTAATTTGGAATGCTTAAAATATGTACACTGCTGTTTTTTTGTTTGTTTGTTTGGTTTTTTGTTTTTTTGTTTGTTTGTTTTTTTTAAGAAACTATTGGAGTATGAGCTGTTGGGTATAATCTGCCAAAATGAATAATTGCCAAAGTCAAAAGATTCTAAATTAACAGGACTCTTGGAACATATGTAAGTAAAACACATGGGTCTTATCAAACCTGAGAATTGCTACCCACATCTTGTGATTCATGTGGGTACAAATTAAACTGCCAGAAGGAACTGGAAAGAATGTCTAGGGAATACAAAGACCTGGGCAGGAAACTGAAGGACTTAAGGATACAGATGGTATGTTAATTACTGTTGTAGACTGAATGCATGCATTTTTAGATGAGAAAGTAAGATATATAAAGAGATCATATGGCTTAGAAAATGGTGTTGGGAAAGAGAATATACCTTTCTGGACTATGGCATAATATGAAGGAATAACAGGCTCTAAGCCAGGGCTGGAGTGCTTCTGTTGAGGGCCAGGAAAAATGTATTTTCCCAGAGATTAGTTGATGTGATAAGAGATCTCAGAATTGAAGATAGGGAAAAAGAAAAATGCCCAGATACAGGGGTTAAGTTCATATAGTAATTATAAAGTACAGAAAGATAACTGGGTTATAGATTTAGAATGAGAAAGTACATTAAAAGCCATTTAATTCACCACATATTACAGATGAAAAAATGAGGCCCAGAGAAATTTAATGATTTTCTCAAGTTCCCAAGTTAGATTGAACTGCTCTTTCCATCATACCACAATACTTCCCACATGGGAAGAATTGCTATCAAAATGAAGATATGTTTAACCTATATTGGATTACTTGCTGTCAGGGTGAGAGGGAACAGAGGAGGGGGAGAGAAAAATATAAAACACAAAGCTTTGCAAAAGTGAATGTTGAAAATTATTTTTGTATGTATTTTGACAAATAAAAGGCTATTTTTATTAAAAAAAAAAAAAAAGAAGAAGAGGTATGAAGATAAAGGGAATAAGATGCCACTTAACTAGACTCATAATTCCATTCCATGTTATCTTCAAAAAGTATTCCACTTATCATGCCCACTCTCTTACTAATCTTCATTTCCCTGGCTGCTGGCTGTTTTACTAGTGTCTACAAATCAAACTTGTCTAAGTTTCTCCTATCATAAAAATTAAATTCAACTGAGTTTACCATTCCTGGTATTATTATCCCATCTCTCTTTTTACAACTAAATCCTTAAGAAATTGTTTTATAATTGATGTTTCAACATGCATTTCATTCTCTTCTAAACTCTTTTCTTTTTGGCTTCCATTTTCACCATTGAACACAAATTTTTCTCTTCTAAGTTACTAATGATTCTAATGACATTTTCTTAGTACTCATCCTTCTTGACCTGTTTTTAACATCTAACACTGTTGATCACCATTTTCTTGATACTCTCTTCTCTTTATTTTTTTATAATGCTATTCTTTCTGGCTATCCTTCTCCCTCTCTTACCACTTCTGTCTTCTCTGCTGGATATTCATACAGATCATAACCTTAACTGTGGATGATCCTCAAGACTCTGTCCTGGATTCACTTCTCTTCTCTTTCTATATTATGTCTGTTAGTTGTCTCATCAATTCTCATGGATTCAGTTATTATCTATATACAACAAGATCTATTTATCTAGCCCTAATCTCTCTTTTCATCTTTAATCTTATAGCTCCAGTTACCTATTGGACATCTCAAACTTGTTGTCTTATAGATACATTAACCCCAATGTGCCCAAAACAGAGCTATTCCCCCCCACCCCAACTACTACTTTCTTCTGGACTTCTGAGTAGATCATCTTTTCAGTCATCCAGGTATGAAATCTATGTGTTACCTTTGACTTTTCACTCATTCACACCTATGTTTTCTAACTCTATAATATAGGCCCCCATTTTCCCACACTTGGACTATTCTAATAGCTTTCTGACAGGTTTCTCAGTCACAAGTCTTTACTCCTCTCTCTATCATTCATCCAATTTCCAAAGTGATTTTTTTCTAAAGCACAAGTGTGACCCTTTCAACTCCCTGACTCAATAAACTGCAATAGCTCATTATTATCTCTTGTAACTTATATGAAATCTTCTGTTGGGCTTTTAAGGCTTTCACAAGGAAAATGGGGAAAGGTAACAACTATTTATTAAGCTCCTACTATGTATTAGTCATTATGTTAACCTCTATACAAATAATAGCTAATATGATTCTAACAACAACCCTATGAGGTAAGTGTTATTGTTAGACCCATTTTAGAAACTGACAAAATCAAGGTAGATAATGATTAGCTGACACAGTTTGTGTCTGAGCTATTTTTTAATTCAGGTTTTTGTGACTCTAGGCTCAGACCTTTATCTAATGCACTGCTACAACCTTCCTTCTTTCTATCTTTCTGGTATTCTTTACTTTATCCCCCTTCCTATACTGTACAAAATAGTGACATTAACCACCTTACTATTCCTCAATCCAAACACTCCCATTTTCTGACTGTGGGCATTTTCACTGGCTGACCCTCACATTTGGCCTTTACCAAACCTTCTCCATGCTACTGTTTCTTCATCTGGTAATTCCCTAAACCAGTGAAACCATAGATCTATTTCCTATCTTCAGACATCTTATTTTCCATTTTTCTTCCTTTTCATAGTGTTTTCTTTTGCTGAAAGAATAGGAGAGGAGAGGGAGAGAATTAGTGAGAGTTTTTTTTTTCCTTCTCTCCAAACCTTCAAAATTCATTTTTTTATGATCCTTCATGGTCCCTGTTCCCTTAGAATAAGTAAAAAGCATTTTTTTATTTGACACAAAGTTATATTTTTCTATTGATCATTTCCTAGAATTAAACTATTGAATCTTTGATGAGATGCCAATCTAGTCAAGTGGCCTTCTTTCTCTCATTTTTTCATATACCCTCACTATCAGCACCACCTACTCCAGGATTGTAACAATGATGAGATAGCAATTTCTCTCATCTCTCTGCTTACTCTAAGTCTTCCTTGCTATTATTGCCCAGTAACTTGTGAATTCCATCATAGCACTGAATTTCTGTTTCCTTTTTTTAAGTTGGATAGAGTGTTGTTATAAATTGCAGAAAATGTTCACAATTGGGGGGTAGAGTCAAAATTGTGGAGAGTAGACAGGACATTGACCCCTCTTCCTGACTTTTCTCAGAATCAACACTAGATCAAGCCTTTGAACAGATTTAATAGTGACAGAACTAACAATTTGTCTCAGGGTTATGCTGGAGGCCTCACAGCTGATCTGCTGATCTGGACCAGGACAGAGTAACCAAAGCTGCTGTATTCTGGCTAAGAGCTTCCTGCTATATTCCCTGCACTAGGCTTTAATTAAAGTCCTTGGTCTTTAGGGGGAAAAGTGAAAGAGACAGGCCAGCAGAATCCTGGATTCGGGAGTTTGGAGTCATCAACTTCTCTCCTCTTTGTCCTGCTGCCAAGTGCTTCTGGCCTCTCTCCCTCTGTCCTCCAATCCTTACCTATCATTATCTTAACACCAAATATTCAGCAAGCACCAAGGTGAGAAGAGATATTTATCCAAATATATGCTAATAGAGTCATTGTCTCACATCAAATAGGTAATTAGCCTTAAGTGCTTGGTTGACTAATTCAAGCATACCTTTTTGGAGTTTCAGCCCTCTGCAACACCTAATTAAAATAGAACTACATTAATTAAGAGAAAACTACATCAGCTAAAGGGTACCATAGATAATGAATTAATTTTACTACTAAACATAAATACATCAAATGTAATAGCATCCAAATTCTTACAAAAGAAGTTAAGTGAGTTGCAAGAAGAAATAGATGGCAAAACTATTCTAGTGGGGAATCTCAACTTCCCCCTTTCAGAACTAGATAAATCTAGCTACAAAATAAAAAAAATTAAAAAAAGAAGTAAAGGTAGTGAATAGAATTTTGGAAAAGTTAGGTATGTTAAACCTGTAGAGAAAATTAAATTGCAATAGAAAGGTATCTCCATGGTACATGGAACCTACACAAAAACTGACCATGTATTACAGCATAAATACTTCACAATCAAATACAGAAAGGCAAAATGCATTCTTTTCAGATCATGATGTAATAAAAATTATGTGTCATAAAGGGCCAGGGAAAATAGACCCCAAAAAATGGAAACTAACTAATCAATCCTAAAAAAAATGAGTGGGTCAAACAACAAATCATAGAAACAAGCTAATTTCACCCTTTAATTTATCCTGACTCTGGCAGACCCCAAGGCCCTCCAGGGAGCTAGCCCATACTTTATAAGGTGTGTTTTTGCTTTTGCTTGATCTGAGGTCAGGATTGCTACCCCTTTTCATTTTAGCTGAAACATAATAGATTCTGGTTTTCCTTTTTACCTTTACTCTCTATGTATCTCTCCACTATAGATATGTTTCTGATGATTAATATATTGTAGGATTCTGGCTTTTAATCCTATCTCCTAACTGCTTCTGTTTTTTAAAAGAGTTCATTCTATTTACATTCACAGTTAAGATTACTAATTCTGTATTTCCTACTATCCTATTTCACCCTTTCAGCAATGAGGTGATTAAAGACAATTCTAATAGTTTTTTAATGGAAAGATCTGTCTGCATCCAGAGAGAGAACTATGGAGACTGAATGTGTATCAAAGCATTGTATTTTCACTTTTTGTTGTTGTTGTTTGTTTGTTTTCCTTCCTTTTTTTAATATGATTTTTTTCTTTTGCAGCAATACATTTAGAAATACACTTAGAAGAATTGCACATTTAACCTATATTGGATTGCTTGTTCTCTATGGGAGGAGGTGGAGGGAGGAGAAAGGGAGAAAATTTTGAAATTAAAAATTTTGATCCCAATCACTACAGCATAGTGATTCTAGAGATAAAAGAGTACTCAAATACATTTAATCCAAGCCGCACCCCTCATTTTACCAATGAGAAAACTGATGGCCATAGAAATAAGTAACTTCTCCAAGGTTACATAGGTAGTAAAAATCAGATACAGGATTTGGATTCTCGATTTCAAATTCTTTAGAAAGCATTCTTTTACCAAAAAGTACTTCTAGTTATAAAGCTAGAGGTTGAAAGATAAATTAAAAGATTAAAAAATATTTAAAGAAAATTATTAAATTTATTTATAGAAATCATCATGATAATGATATATAATTATAAATAACAAACATAACACTTTATTTCATTTATAACACATTATTCATTTCAACATAATCAACAATTTATCTTATTTCACTGTGATGTATGATTCAAGCATTTATGGCATATCACAGAAAGAAAAAGGCAGATGAATGTCTTCCAGTAAGCCAATTCACTTTTTGATTGCCAACCTTCTTATAATCTCAGAGAAATAAGATATATCCTATAGATTCTATAGTAATATTGGGGAAATTTTCACTAATCAGAGCCCAGAGTAACAAGAACAGTAATCTGAGATATGTAGAGGAAGATCAAGAAAGAGACCAGAACATAGAATGAATCTCTGAGAGGTGTCAAGTCATCCCAAGAATACTAAGATAAGGAGAAAACTTTCAAAAACTCTTATAATAGCAAAAAAGTTAGAAGCAAATCTTGTTCCCAGTAATTACAGAATTACTTATGGAATTAGAGTATACAAATGTAGCAGGAAAATACTATACTACAAGAAATCACAATTATGAAGAATTTTTTTTAGAATACAGGAAAATGAGTATATGATGAAAATTAACAGTACCAAAGGGTGACATATAGAGCAGTTACAGCTATACAATGAAAGCAACAAAGATAATGCAAAGGACAAAGTTGATAGTAACTTATTAGCATTTTGATCCTTCTCTTTCTTTTAATTAAAATAGTAAACCACAGAGTGGTAAGAATACATGTAAACAATTATAATTACTCGTATGCTTTTTTGTTCATTTTCTTGTTTGGCTTGTAAATACATTTGGCTTTACTTTTCCTACTAAGAAAACAAAATTTAAAAACAAACAAAAAAAAAAACCCTGTAAAAATAGAGATGGAACTCAAAGTCATTTAGTCAAATAGTCAAAGCTATTTAAGGAATTGGAGTTTAGCTTACAGAATATAAAGGGTTGAAATTCTCCAGTTCATGCACTAAGGTTTGGACAACCTAACACTTAAGACTAATTACTTATTGGACAATACTCTATTAGCATATGCTTAGAAAATGGCCCATCCCACTATTCTGTGCTGGTTTGATCTGTTGGTGTATACAGAGAATTGGAGGAGGGATTAGAGGGTGGAGTAAGGCAAGCCAGTGTGACTTTCTGGCTGGGAGAGGAAGAGCAGAAGTGTGGAGATTCCTGTGTCCATTCCTCTCACTTCTACAAAGAATAAAGAGCAAGGACTTTTGCTTATCCTGACTCCAGATGATTCTAAGGTATCCAGGGTGCTAACTTGGTCTTCACAACAGAAGAGAATTCCTGGGGTTTGAGGAAAGGTGAAAGAATATGATTTCTTGCTCCTTGTTAGGCATTTCAGTCATGTCCCAGTCTTTGTGACCTTATTTGGGGTTTTCTTGGCACAAATACTGGAGGGGTTTATCATTTCCTTCTGTTGTTTTTATAGATGAGGAAACTGAGGTAAACAGATGAGACAAACTGAAGTTAAGTAACTTGCTAAAGATCACACAGCTAGTTAAATGTCTAAGGTCAGATTTGAACTTAGGTCTATCGATCTATCTACTGTGCCACCTAATTGCTCCTGTGGAATATGATAGCTGTCTTCAACTACTTTAAGGACTGTCTAATGAAATAGAGATTAGATTTGCATAGTTTAGCACTAGGGTAGAGAACTAGGACCAACCAGATTCCAGGATTAGCAAATGAGTGAAAATTACATTTCAACTCAATAGGTTCAATTGAAAGAGGAATGAATATTGAAATAAAGGAGATGAATTCCTCTGTCTCTGCTTGAGACTTAGTGACCAATTAACTCCAACCATCCTGATGAGGTGAGAGAATTGAGGGTTGAGAGATAATCCTCTGGTTGATGTTGCAGATTCCTTGCAAAAGAATTCACAAACCTGAAGTTTGTGGCAAAAAGGGGATTTATTTACACTAAGAAGACAGCTTGCTTAGTGGGCAAATAATCCAGTTAGGATAATTTTGCAAAATTGGGTTTACAAGGAGAAGAAAATATCTTCATCAGTGGGCTAAGTACAGAAGGGCAGGACTTCCTGATTAGGAATCAAAAAAGTTGGGTTAGCAAACCCCCAGTTAAATCAAGCTGGGGAGCAGTATGAACCACTCAATAGAGGACTATGTCCCAGGCCAAGATTTTGGATTGAATAAGATTACTTATCTGGGAGTTGTCTGGGAAAGGTGTGTCCCTCCCAGGATTTGAGAGTCAGGAACACCCTTCTCCCCAAAGGGGACACAGTTTATATCAGAGCCTCTCCAATGGTTAAAGGGGACACAATTTATATCAATCCTATGTAACTTTCCTCAGCTAAAAATGAAGTAATTTACTTAGATGATTTCTATATCATACTCGCTATGATAAATACAAATTATTGGACAATAATTTGATCCTTTTCTTTCTTTTAATTAAAATAGTAAGCCACAGAGAGGTAAGAATGCATGTAAACAATTATAATTACTCTTATGCTTTTTTGTTCATTTTCTTGTTTGGCTTGTAAATATATTTAGCTTTACTTTTCCTACTAAGAAAACAAAATTTAAAAACAAACAAAAAATCCTGTAAAAATAGAGATGGAACTCAAAGTCTAGAGCTGTACAAAAATAGAATAGACTACCACAGGGAAAAGTGACGTCCCCATTATTTATTGAAATAGAGAATGAATTTGCAATTAGCAGAAATTTTTTTTAAAAGGGCTATTGTCTTTAGTGATGGTGAAACTAAATGTCCACAATGGTCCCTTCTAATTTTTCAATTTTATGATTTTCTAAAATATTCTACACTGGATTCATTCTTTCTCTTAAACTTTCAGTTTTAAGAAACAGATAAGCTTTTTTTTTTACATTATCTTTTTTTTATTTTTTTATTTAATAGCCTTTTATTTACAGGTTATATGCATGGGTAACTTTACAGCATTAACAATTGCCAAACCTCTTGTTCCAATTTCCTCTTATCCCCCACTCCCTCCCCCAGATGGCAGGATGACCAGTAGGTGTTAAATATATTAAAATATAAATTAGATACACAATAAGTATACATGACCAAACCATTATTTTGCTGTACAAAAAGAATCAGACTCTGAAATATTGTACAATTAGCTTGTGAAGGAAATCAAAAATGCAGGTGGGCATAAATATAAGAATTGGGAATTCAATGTAATGGTTTTTAGTCATCACCCAGAGTTCTTTCTCTGGGCATAGCTGGTTCAGTTCATTACTGCTCCATTAGAAATGATTTGGTTTATCTCGTTGCTGAGGATGGCCAGATCCATCAGAACTGGTCATCATATAGTATTGTTGTTGAAGTATATAATGATCTCCTGGTCCTGCTCATTTCACTCAGCATCAGTTCATGTAAGTCTCTCCAGGACTTTCTGAAATCATCCGAAACAGATAAGCTTAGAAAAAGTTTTGTATAGCAAAAAAGGAGAGCATATATGGAAATGAAGATCAATTTTAAATCTTTTCAGTAGGAGCAAAAATACAAGCTAAAAGAAATGAAAAATAATACAAACACATCCCTCTAGGATTTTCCATCATCCTGGTTATATTGTTTGGGGATTTGGGGCACTTCACCCACATGAACAGCTACCCAAATACTTTGGGAAATTGGGTCATCTAGGCTAGATGCAATTCCAGAAAAATTTAACAATCTCAAGAATGATTTAGTAGGAAATTTTGGTTTCATTTTACTAGTTATATCCTTTATTTATATTTAGTAAAGACTGCAGAGGCAATTGTGAGTTAGCGCTAAAACACTGTCTTAGCCACATTAAAACAATAAATTATCCTCATGTACCAATTGTTCTATTATCTCATTAATATGAGTATTTTATTTAACAATGGGTATCATAAATCACTTCAGGCCATCTTCAGTTGCCCTGATCTATGTCTTGTCATAGGACTCAGGTATCTCTATAGAAGAAAATGAGGCTAAAGACTGCACAACTCTGCTTCACTTTAGAGTCACTTGCAAATCAAGACATCATCTTCCCAATGTCATTGGATCTCTTCACAAGGGATGAACAACAAGCATAATCCACCCTTATCTGTTTCTTCTATGTGATTATTATCCAAGTTCTCCTACATAGGAAATCTATCCAATATCCTGGTAAGTTCCCTTGTATTTTCTTGAAAACTATTCATTCATTTATTCATTCAATAACCATTTATTAAGTATCAAAACTAATGAACTTCTACCTCAATCTACTGAATCTGCTCTACTGAAAAGAAGAATAGGAATACATATATGTAAGTGAAAACTATATTATGGGATAAAAACAGTATAATTTCAAGTCAGAACATACTACCTAAGGGGGTAATCGTGTGAGTTCTTTTTTTGGAATTATATGAATGTAAGGGAGCATGATGGCTATTTTTAACTATCTGCACTTTTCTTATTTGACTGCATATCTTTTTTTTCTAGATTGACATTGTTCTGATGAGATGTTTTATGTTACTGCTGCATCATTCTTCATTTCTGTTTATGAATATATAAATTCAGGACTCACAACACATAAACAGAACATTATGTTTTGATAAGAGAATAAATATGATTTTGATTTTTTTGTTTATCCTGTTGTTTGGTTTTCCAAGTCTTTCTTTAGTTCAAATTAAGGAGTCACTGGAAGGAATTTCCTTCTATTAATGCAATTCTACCACTTATATAGTCTCAGAGGGTGTTCTATTGCATTGAAAAGTAAAAGAAGATTCATAGGCTCACAGTCAACATGTGCAGAGGTAAGAATTCAGATCTTCTTAACTCTGAAGTCAATTCTATGCATACTGAATGGGACTGATTGGATGAAGTATTTCTCAGTTTATGAGAGTACTAAATCACACAATCCCTGTTCTCAGAGCTGGGAGAATGGGCCTTGGACTCTGGGTCCCAGAGGGACTCTTGGGGGAAGTGGAGAGGGGGGGACATAAACTCTGGAGGGTCAGTCCCTGGGTTGCAGAAAGTGACAAGAAATTGTAGGAAGTGACATAAGCTGTGGGAGGCAGACAACACTGGTGACCATTAGTCAGGGATGGTTGCGTCCTTTTGGTCTGAACAATGAAAAGGCTTGGGTCTTTTCCTATTCAACCAGGTGTTTTATCTCCAGTTGGCCAGGTTCATGAGCACATGGTGGGAGCTGGGATGGCTCCCAGGTGTGGGTCTGGGACTCTCCCTGTAGGGATTAAATAAATGCTTTCTCTTTGTATCTGAAAATGTTTCTGATTGGCTAATTTGGGAAAGGGGTAGCACCCATCCTATACAAGACTATATCATGCTCTTTTCCCTGGAAGAATATTATTTGAAAATATAGATCTGTATTTCAGGGATATTTGGATTCATGTAAAGCACTGAATAATATTTCAAAATAATTCCATCTACTTTATTTTTCTTATTTAATTTTAGGCCAAGTCCATTGTTCATTTGCAAGATTGCACTATATGTATATAACACATTATATAATATGCATGCATATTTGTATAATTATATGTGTGTATGTATGTATATACATATATCATATATATATATAATTTATGTATAGTTGCCTTTGTGTACATACACACACACACTCCCTATGGATAAACCCTGTAAATTATCCATCCAAATGCTATGGAATATTATGGTTCTATAAGAAACAATCAACAGGATGATTTCAAAGAGGCCTGGAGAGATTTACAGGAACTGATACAAAGTGAAATGAGCATAACCAAGAGACAATTATACACGGCAAGAACAAGATTATACAATGACAAATTCTGATGGACCTGGCTCTTTTCATCAATGAGATGATACAGGTCAGCTCCAATGATCTTGTGATGAAGAGAGCCATATACATACAGAGAGAGGATTATGAAAACTAAGTGTGGATCACAACATAGTATTTTCACTCTTTTTTGTTGTTGTTTGCTTGTATTTTGTTTTCTTTCTCATTTTTTATCTGATTTTTCTTGTGCAGCACAATAGTTGTATATATTTGTATACATATATTAGATTTAACACATTTTTTTTAACTTATAACATATATTGGATTACTTGTCATCTAGGAGAGGAGTTGGAAGGAAGGCAGGGGAAAATTTGGAACACAAGGTTTTGCAAGGGTCATTGTTAAAAAACTATTCATGCATATGTTTTGATAATAAAAAGTTTTAATAAAAAATGTTCCCTTGGCTCAGGAAGGCATAAGATAGGTGAATGCTTCCCTGAGTACCACAGAAGTCAGGAACTTTAAGAAGTGAGACCCTTAATAGAAGATCCCACTGAGGTAGCAGAATAATTTGACCAATTCCTGATCAAGGAATTAGGCCAAGACCTAATCTTTTTTGCCTGGGGAAGTTTAAAAAAAAAATAGGCTATTAAAACAAAGTTATGCTAACACCTTAAGAAATCACTTGTTTGTATCCCCTAATTAGATGAAATGTTTCTTTCTAAAATGTATATTAGGTAATTTATAAAAATTATGAGTTATGATTTAAAATTTTGTCAGCTCTGCTGGACATGTACAAATGTTATGAAATTTGGTCTAAAGTTAGTTAGATGTTAGCTATATTGTGGATCTTTTTTTATAGTAAACATGGTAGGAATAGATGTTAAATCCAATATATACATACATATTTATACAATTATCTTGCTTCACAAGAAAAATCAAATCAAACCAGAAAAAAAGAGAAAGAAAATAAAATGAAAGCAAATAACAACAAAAAGAGTGAAATAACTAATAGTAGGAAAAGAGT
The DNA here is from genome assembly GCF_902635505.1 of Sarcophilus harrisii. Taxonomy (NCBI): domain Eukaryota; kingdom Metazoa; phylum Chordata; class Mammalia; order Dasyuromorphia; family Dasyuridae; genus Sarcophilus; species Sarcophilus harrisii. Next base: position 45,782,438 of record NC_045430.1, read on the forward strand.
GGTTGTGAACCACACTCAGTTCCCACAATCTTCTCTCTGGGTGTAGATGGTTCTCTTCATCACAAGATCATTGAAACTGATCTGAATCATCTCATTGTTGAAAAGAACCAAACCATCTTGTTGTTGCCATGAACAAGCTCATTTCACTTAGCATGAGTTCATCTAGGTCTCTCCAAGCCTGTCTGAAATCATTCTGCTGGTCATTTCTAACAGAACAATAATATTCCATAACATTCATATATCATAATTTATTCAGCTATTCTCCAATTGATGGACATCCACTCAGTTTCCACTTTCTTTTCACTGTGAAAAGGGCTGCCATAAACATTTTTGCACATGTGGGTCCATTTCCCTCCTTTAAGATCTCTTTGGGATATAAGCCCAGTAGTAACACTGATGGATCAAAGGGTATGCACAGTTTGACAACTCTCTGGGCATAGTTCCAAATTGCTCTCCAGAATATTTGGATTCATTATTGTGAATCTTAAAGTTAAAAAAGAAAGAAAGGGCAAGTTCCTCAATGGAACTCACAATTACCTAATACAAAGGGATCCCCACCATGAGGTTCAGGCATGCTGTTAGCTGACAGGCTAAATCCTGAAAGGGATTCAGCATCTTAAAAGAGTTAGCTATAAGGAGAAGTGGGGTTGAAAAGCATAGTGGAGTTAAAGGAGATACCATATAGCATGGGGGAAGGGAAAGCAGAAAATAAAAGCATTATTCACCTTCCTCTCCACCCCACCCAATTGAGTATGACTGCTCCTCAGGAGTGAGAAAACAAATTCACTCACTGGAGTTCAATGATCCCCCACTAAGAATATTAGCTTCTATTACTAATAACCGAATCTTTTTATTTTTCAAGTTTATGGCCGTTTTTAAGGCAAAGTCATTTTTGATGCTATATCAAAGATTCCACTGCTTAGCAATGCAAGAAACTTTTAAAAGGTTTCTTAGAACTGCAAGCTCTATGAAAATGATTTCTACCAAGGTCTCCATTTGTCTCCAGCAAATTATTTAATATTTATTTAAATGCATAATGGTCTCCTTGTTTAATGAGTACAATAACAAATACGATCTATAGTTTTCTTGAAGTACCTAGAGCAGGATTCTACAATCTAGCATTGGCTATGCTCTAAGGGCACATGGGATAAATAGGTTAGGATCTAAAACCTGATTAGGGAAACTTGCTATTGAGATGAAATCTCTTGGGACTGTAACTAATATTGTTTTGAGTTTCAAATTTGGATTTGATTGCCTGATGGATCATTAAGTCAGTAACCCACCATTTGGGAGAAATGCCAAAGGTTACATAAGTTGTACAGCCCAGCCCTGGAGGCTCCTCTGGCAGTTTTTATGCTGCCATAAAATCTCTTAACTTTCTAGCTTCCTGGAGCAATAGTTTCTTTGTCTGAAAGCCCACTTTGTTTATAACTCTATTAAATATCTGGGCCATGAATTAACTCCTATCTCTTTTTTGCTCAAGTAGACAATCATATCATTCCCTGATCAGGCCATGACTTTTAAGACCTTGAAAGCTAAACTGACCTCTCCCTCAATGTAGCCCTACTTTTTACTCTATATGTTGACAAAAGGCTGGGCCAGGTCCTAGGGGTTTTAACTCAGTCTCTGGGACATGATCCCAGACTCCTTACTTACTTCTCTAAGAAACTTGGAATCTTGGAGTGATCCTCCCACCTTAGAGTTATGGCTGCCATAGCCTTTCCAATTGAGAAAGCCTCTAAGCTCACCATAGGCCAGTCATTGGAGGTTCTAATTCCCTACCAGGTTCAGAGCATTTGTGCTTAGAGTAAATATCTATACTGATTCCAAATATGACTTTCATGTTTTGAATGCTCATGAGGGTTATATATGGAAAGAAAGGAGATTTTTGACAGCCAAACATCCCCCCCCCCATTAAATATGCAGGGGAACAATTACTACAAGCTGTCCATGGACTTAAAGAAGTTTCTGTTATGTTTCATAAAGGACAACAGAAGGGAGATTAATTTAAGATCAAAGGAAACAAGCTTGAGGATTCAGCTTCCTGTGCTGCTGCCTGTTTGCCCCTGAACATGACACCTATAATTCCCCAATCCCTGACTCCAACATTCCCTCATATACCTCCCAGGCAAGTAAATTCTTAAAGGGTTGTTAAACCCCCCATCCTGAAGCCTATCTGGAGGAAGATATTTAGGGGAAGATTGGCCAATGGATTTTGCACATATGCCCCCTGGCTGAGGCTTCAAATTGCTTTTGGGTTTTGTTGACACCTGTACTTGATGTAAATTGTGTCCCCTTTAACCTTTGAGGGGCCCCTGAAACTAAGTCTCCTTTAATCTATGAGAGAAGGGTGACTGGGGTCTCATGCTCTACCCTGGGAGGGGACATCCTTCTGTCCTTTAGGGAAACTCTCAAGATAAGTAATCTCTTTTCATTTGGAAATTTGGGCCCTGGGGCATAATCAACATTGTATTCAATGTTCAATGCTCAAACTCTCAGTTAAGTGATCTCATTAATTTGGAGATGTCATAGTCAACAGTCCCCAATTGAATGGCTCTAATTACTCCCCAGCCCCCAAGCTAAGATTTATCTGATATAATCAAGGGTTTGTCAACCTATCTTTGCAGACTCTTCTCAGCTACCCCACCTTTGTTATAGTCCTTGCCCACTAAGAAGGCTGACTTCCTAGCAAGCTGTCTTCTTAGAGAAATAAAATTCCTTTTTGCCACAGATTTCAGGTTTGCGATTTCTTTTGCATAGGACCTGCAGCTCTGACCAGAGGGGATCTCCCACCCCAATTCTTGCATCTCATCATACTAATTGGTAAAGGAGATCATATTCACTTAAGATTAATTATCTGCATCCTACATGCCATCCTCTCTAAACATTATAGTGCTTGCACCCTAGACCACCTGAGCATACCTTTCACTGTGTATGGGACCACCATGTTCCACTCATTGCCCCATCTCCTTTGAGGAAACAAAAGCAGGAATTTGGGGAAAATGTTCTTTGGAATTTATTCTAGGAAAAGCTATCTGGAATGGAGACACCCCCAGTCTTCTAGATGAGGTTCCTGGAGTTCCCCTATTGACCCCAAAATTAACTCTACTTTTGTTTATTCTTTTTTTGGGGGGGGCTCATATTTTGTCCTTGCAGGGGCAACTCTAGGCCCCTTCTCAGCCTGAAGCTGCTCTAGAAGATGAGACCTTTGTCTCAATGAATTTGGCTCTTAGACTGCTTGAGATGGGAATGATGGGATAATGGCCCTGAAACCAACAAGCTGTAGTTCCATAGATAACACTGATTGCCAGAGACCAATCTGTTGGTCCATGATGACAGGGTTTCCAAAGGTGGAGCAGGTTCTCTGATTCCTGTTCATTGCATTAAGTAGCATTCTCCTATTTACCCCCCTGCTTATGCACACTTAGTCACTAAAAGAGTTCTAGATTTCTTAACTAAAATGGTTCCTGAAAGCCTCCACTAATGTGGGGATATTGGATCTAAATGGTAGAGGGCAGGTTACAAGCCTGAAAGCCTAGATAACAAAGATGTCCTAGTGGAAGAAATGTATCAGGATTAGTGTAAGAAATCTTCAAAGGTATGAAATAAAGAGGAGGGACTGAATAGGGCAAGTGAAGATTTCTCAAAGACTGTAGGACCTTAGGCCTAAGTTTCAGGAAGTCACGTGATCCCTACTGTCAGAGGATTGTAGGGCAAAAAAGGTTGGACCCTAGGTCTAAGCTTCTGGAAGCCACATGACCCACAGTGTCATGTGTAGCTAACCATTGGTCAATGATTACTTTCTTTTCAATCTATCCAATAATTTTTTTAAATTAATTAATTAATTATTTTTTTTAATTAACAGGAAGGGGCTTGTGCCCACCTTTAAAATGTAAGACTACATTCCTTCAGCTAATGAGGATGAGGGTCAGTGGTGGGAAGTATCTTCTGAATTAGGGACTATATAATTTGCTGCTCTGCCTCTGTAGAAAGCCTTCTCCCTTTGATTGCTTATTCCACTGAAATAGTGCCGCTTCTCTTGACAAAATATAATAAACTTTCATTTTACTCCAAGAGAAATCTCTGGCTATTTTATTATATGATGGTCACTCACTCCCCTGTCTGAACCACACAGTATTAAGCTCATCTAAAAGAGGCTTTGGAGTGAGCCAGACTTGATATTATCCATAAACAAGAATATCTAAAGAACTTCATTATCCATGGGGAATTATTCTTCAGCTTGAACTATGCACTAGGACTTTCCCATTCTATTATATAGAAAAATGAAGAAAAAAAATTAAGTGAATTCAACTTTGTCACATAAAAAATTTAGTTGGATTTATATAAATACAACCAAAAGTTATGACCTGCATTTAATAGCAAATAAAAATCAATTTGTTAGTCTTTTAGACTTCCTCTATACATGAAACAGAGTAAGCAGATATATGAGCTTAATATTTATTTTGGATTAAAAAGATAAATTTATAAATTAATGTATATTAAATTACAAATCAGAATCAAAATGTGCATTATGCAAAATATACAAAACCTACATTATAAAAAGGTATTCAGAAATAAGAACCGAAAGGGAAACCTTGAAGATCATCCTGTCTAATGCTTTCATTTTTATAAAAAAGAAAATTAGACTCCAGAAAAGGGAAAAAACTTGGGCATCATCCCACAATTGATTAGAACTTGTTATTTGTGTTCTATTGATTCATTCACATACAATAGTACATGTAAGTCATTTATGCATAGAAGAAGAAATAGGAGAAATTGAAAAAGGAGAAGAAAAAGAAGAGGAAGAAGAAAAAGAAGGAGGAAGAAGAATAAAGGAAGGGAGGAAAGTAAAGAGTAGAGGGGAGAGAAGGGGAAGGAAGTGAATAAACTAATATATAGTTCATTAACCTTATTCATTCACCAAATTACTGAATCCAACTATTTGGGTGTTGCAACCCCCAGAAATCAGTTAAACTGATTTGTATATGTGGAAAAGCAGGCCTTGCTTAGATTTCCAGTTAATGTGGAAAAGGGGAGAAAAGGAAAAGAATTTATTAAGAGTCTACTATCTCTGTGAAATAGTTGTTATTATCCTTATTTTACAGCTGAAAAAACTGAGGCTAATAAAGATTACATCTCTTGCCTAGTGTCACACAGGTAATTAGTGTCTGAAGTTGGATTTGAACTCAGGTTTTCATGACTCTAGGTCAGACACTCTATTCACTACCTCATCTAGCTGACTAATCCTAATAGGATTCCTCAAGACTGCAGGGTCAAATTTTTAAAAGGAAGACCTTGTCAGATGAAAAACCTAATTGTAGTTTCAAATAATTGCTCATCCACTAGTGGATGGGGCACCTGTGCCAATCCAGAGGATGTATACTCCTCAAAGTCTTTATACCATCAACAATTTAAGCCAATAATTAAGTCAATACTATCCTTATTTCTGGCATGCCACTTGTCTGTCCTATAACTTAAATCACCATTTCTGCAACTTCCCAGCACAAAAATAATTTCCTGGCTTTATGTGCTCTATCTTTATAGTGCAATATAAAATACTTAAGGAGAACTGTTTAATTTTTGTTTCTGTTCCTCCAGTCTTTTTGGATAGTGTCTATTGCATAGTAAGTGTCTAATAAATGTCTTTTTTTATTCATTCATTCAAAATTATACACTTTTCTAAATTGTCTCTTCTCTTTGAAAATGTGGCACAGCCATATAAGTTATAACCAAACACAATAGGCATAATTGAAGAGAGGCCTGTTTTATATTTCCTTTCAAAAGTTCAAAATGACATAGTTCGCTGGGATGAAGAGATATAGACAAGAAAATGTGTACAATACTAAAAATATATATTTAAATTATTTTTAAAATATTAATAAAAATGAAGATAAATACATTCATTTTGATTTAAAGAAAAACTTCCAAATAATTTGATAATTCCATAATCACTAGGAAACATTCACTGATTGTACCAACTGATATTTGAAAGAGGACTTATGTTAATAGCATTTAAAAAAAAAAAACTTTGGCAGAAATGCAAACATCACAATTGTGCAAATCTCACCTCCTAGTTAATATGAAATGGAGTAGTAAATATACATTATTACCACAGTCTTTTGTTGTGTGCTGTTTTGCATTTGAAGCTCCATATTTTTATATAGAATTATATACAAAAGGGTTTCAGCAGGGTGCATCTCCCCTTCTCCCAAGTAAATGTTTGAATAAATGCTCATGCTTGATTTGGGGGGAAAGTTTGGGCACAAATAATATTCTCCCCTTCCAGTTTATATCCTTTTAACAACTAATAATTAGCACCCAATATAGTGACCCTCTTCCATTTGCCTGTGTAATCATTCTTTCCTAGAAGCACCTTGTATCCATTCTATAAAGAGAAGTATGTTTATATTTTCCCCTTTCCAGCTATTGAGTTCACATTCTTTTTAGTCATGGTTTCATTTCCATTGTATATTGTTCTTAAAATTCTATTTTTTCTTGTCATCATTTCCTACAAATCTTTCTGTGTTTCTATGCATTCTTCATATTCATCATTTTTAAATGCACAATAATAATTCATAACATTTATAGAGGAATAAAAATCAAACCCTTGATTTTGTTAACATAGGGAATCCTCTGCCCTCCCCCACCCCTGTGCTTAGTTTCTTTTTATTTTTTCTTCTATTATCATTTTAAAAATTTTATTTTTGGTTACATTTTAATTTCCAAATTGTCTCCTTCCCTTCTCCTCTTCACACCACAAAGGAACACTGACACAAATTTTCATTCAGTTCTGGTCTTTTCCTAATGAATACCTGAAAATTCTTTAATTTATTAAATATACATTTTTTTTTTCCATGCAGGATAATACAGCTTTGCCACGTAAGTTATTTTTGGTTGCAAATGCAGGACCTTTGTTTTTTCAGAATATCACATTCCATTCCCTTTTTCTTTTTAAACGTAGAAGCTGCTAAATCTTGTGTTATCTTGACTGTATCTCCACAGTATCTAAATTGTTTCTTCCTACTTCCTTGTACTAAACCTTAAAACTTAGGGATTTTTGTTTTATTTTTCTATTTCTATTTTTTAATCTTCTAATTCTAAATCTTAGTGCAAGTATATTATTTACATGCTTTTTGATAAAATCATAACTTCCAGAGAGTCCAAAAATTCTTATATTGTCTCTCCTTGTTTCTGTCTGCCTCCCCCTGTCAGTTTTTCCAATGAAATATTTCACATTCTTTTCTATTTTTTCATCCTTTTGATTTTGTTTTATTATTTCTTTATTATGTTTTTCCTTGCCTAACACTACTTTTTAAGTATTTTTCCCCAAATGATTGATTTTTTTATGATTTTCTTAAATTACTGTTATTTTTTTCCTAATTTTTCCTCAACCCCAAGTTTTTTTTAAAGTCCTTTTAAGCCTCATCCAAGAATTCTTTTGGGGCTTTTGATCATTTTACATTTGTGTCTGATGCAACTATCTTGATTTCACTGTCTTCTGAGTTTGAACCCAGATCTTTATCACCATAATGGCTATTGATAGTCAGGTTCTTTCTCTTTTGCGTCCTCCTTTTTTTAAACAGCTTATTTCTTTAGTTATTAATTTGTATTAAGAGTTGGGCTTTAGTCCCCAAGTATGGGGGATATCTCAAGGTTCTGATGTTTTGTGCTATTCTTTTCTAAGGTCTATCTGGGAGTCTGATCTCAGGTATTACTCTCTACCCATAATTACACTGTCATTGCAAACACTCTTAGTCCATGAGATCACTCCTGTACCTGCAAGTATCAGCTTATCACTTTGCCTTGGAATCAAAACTAGAGATTCCACTCTCCAGTGACTGCTCATAGCCAGTAGGGACCCACTGTTCTACACTCACTTGAGCATGCTCAATCCTCTTTACCCATAACCAGAGCCTGGAACTTCTTCCACTCTGTATCTAGCACCCTGCAAACTTCCCCTGATCAGTAATCCAGCCCCAACATTGTCAGTGGCGTAAAAGTTCTTAAAACTGAGGATACCACATGACATAGCTGCACCCAATGCCTTTTGTTTGTTGATTCAGGGTTACTTGACCCCAAATATTCTTAAACTGAATAGTCTCTTGAATGGAGAGGAAACGTGTTCAGCTTGTGGAATCTGGTGTCCTTGTTTTAAAGTATTACTCTTTCACAGTCAGTGAAAAACATAGAGCCATGTAATCTTGATTTGTCTTCATCAGGGAGAACAGTTAGTAACAAGATAAAAAATCCAGATTAAAAAAAAAAACACCAGAAGTAGAAATTTTTTCTTTCTTAAGCATGCAATTGGTGCAATTGCAAATAAAGAATAGAAATGTGTTCCCCCTTGCATAAATAATTCAAAAACAGCCACTCTGCTAGAAGCTTCTCTGAATGTAAATTGTTATAGCTTCAGACTTCAAGTTCTCATTTCACTACCAGACTATTAAGTCATTATATGTTTTTCTACATCCTAGCCAACATGTAGAGGAAGAATAAGCTAAAAAATTTTTTTAAATCCCTGCCCTATTCCAGCAAGCAATTTGTAAATATTAGATCCAAATATGAATGCCATAAATCATTTATTATATATATTTTTTAAAAAACTAAAGGAGATTTAAAGGTTCACGATAGTTAACTGACCCTAAAATTAAAGCTCCTGAAATTACCAATCTGCTTCTTTATGATCATCACTCCTCCCCCCCTTTTTAGCAAAGTGAAAGAAATTAGAAAAGCAGGTCTCTGTACTATGCAAACTTATAGGAATGGAATCAATATTCAGAGTAAAGAGATGTTATGTTCAACTATTCTAAGAATGGAGCCATTCACACAAATACATCATGCTATATGCCAGCATATATTTCAATACAGATATAATATCAATGACAAAAGAGCAAAATCATCCCAGATGTTGCTTATTCTACTCTATATTTTCCATTTTACAATACTGCATAAATCTTCAAGGAATATAAATTTGGCACAATAGATTTAAAAAGACAATATCATTTTGGTAATAAATATTTGCCTGATTGGATTAGATTGTTATAACTTTTGGAGTAGAATGAAGGAAACATTTATTTTTTCAAATTCCCTCTGGTCTAGTCTCTAGTCTATATATATATATATATATATATGAAACTTAACAATCCAGTCAGTTCTTATCTATATATATATGAAACATTGGTTGAAAAGACAAATGGGCAAAATTATTTCTTTGTTTTTTCCTCCAGGAGAAAACAAGGGACAGAAAACTATGTGTCTCAACATAAGTCCTTTAATCAGGACTTTGAGATTTAAATGGGGGGGAGGATAGAAGAAAGGAACCTGCTTACTTAGTTTCCTCTGCTTCACATTGACTTAGTACTTGATCATGGACCATTTTTGATAACCTGTTCAATGATTCTATCTCCCTCTCTTTTTCCTTCCTTTTTGGCTCTTTTACTCTTTCTCTGTTTCTGTCTCTATTTCTGTCTGTCTCCTTTCCCTCCCTCCATCCCTCCTTCTCCTTTACCACCACCCCCCTCTCTTTCTCTCTACCTCTTTTCTCTCCCTTTCCCTCATCTCCCTGTCTGATAAGCAACATTAATATTGGTCATCAGGAGAGCTTTAAACTTGACCTTGGCTAAATTATCTCCTGCTTCTACAACACAGTAGTACTTTGCTCCTAAAGGCTCACCAAATCAGTGTCAGACAGTGCAAACCAAGCAACCCATTAACCTCAGCATCTATAATAACAAGGATTATAGACTTGTGCCAACACACCAATCAGCTACTCTCTTGATCTTTATTCCCAAACCTGGAAAATTATTCCTCTTGGCTCTCTGATTTTAGATTGAAGTTAAGAAAACTTAAGAAAAGTTGAAGTTAAGAAAAGGATGTAAGAAAACAGGGAAAAGAAATTTGAAAACATAATGAAAGCAAAAAAGAGGAGAAAAAGAGAGAAAAAGGGAATTTTGTAGTTTGTATAGTTTGTACTCTACTTATTAAGAAAAGAAAATCAAAGTTATTTCTCCCTACCTAACCCTTCTTTGAAAACCCTACTCAGTCCAAGAATTCATAAGATCATGGATTAGGAATTGCAACTTAGATTCCATTCAGAGCATTATTTTTAGTTTTTCAGAGGAATAAATTGACTCCTAGAAAAATTTAAGCAATATCATTTAGGCAGGAATAGCAGAGTTGGGATTCAATCACAGTCATCTGGTTTTCTGCCCAACACTCTTTGTACTTCTAAAAAATCATTTTGACTGAATTATATTAGCAATAAGTTCAACAAGAATGATTGTCAATAAGTTCAATAAGAATACTAGTCAATTCCTTCCAATTAGTATAACCCAGGCTTTAGCAATGTCTGATGTATTTCATGAGTAATTGGAGTATTTATATTAACTAAGTTGTCGAATCATTCACTACTGAACAAAAATAGAATAGTTAATTAAATGAGTTCTCACCAAACTTACTTTGAATGTTTTCTACCAGACATGTAACCAGATTTGAACAATCACTCCTCTATCTCCAGTGTGTATAGTGAAAAGGGCATTTTTCAATCTCCCTAAAGAATAGGAAAAAAAATGAATTTAAAATATAATCTTATTTTCCTTAGATAGTTCTCATTTTTAAACTTTTCCCTTTATATCTCACATTTGATTTTTAAACTCTTTTTGTCATCTTCTATAAATTCTTTCTGGGCAGGTAGACATTTGACATTCTTTGGGATAGGAGAGGCTTTTCCTACCTCAATGGCCTCCTTTAAAAAATGAAGCCCAACTTTCCCTATTCCCATGGCAACTTCCTATTATTGGGTTCCTTCTCCTTTGCCTATTCATTTTATTGTTTTGGGTTTTGTTTTGTTTTCTTTTGTTTTAATGAGAACTTATTACAGTAACAACCTCTAGTCCTGTGGTTGGGAGGATGGTGCCTCTGGCTTCATTTCATTTTTCCCCTCTGACCTGGAACCCCAAACTAAGAACTTCATCCCCTGCCCCACTGCTTCTGCACTAACAAGGGCAGAGTCTCAGTCGCACAGTTGGGCTTGGTTCCTTATCAGCCAAGGTTCCCTCAGTCTTCCCAGAATCACACCCCAGATTCCTCATGCTGTCTAGGAGTTGAAAGTTCCTATTGTTCAGACTGAAGCCACTCCATAACCAGCTATCTCCAGGGCTTTCCGCTGGTGGTTTCTGCAGGTCTAACCTGCAGGTATTTAAAATTTATACCACTTAAACCCTGGTCCTTGGGTCTTCTGGACTTCTTGAGTTTTCCCAGGAAGATACTTATTCTGCCCCAAGTCTTATTTGTTTTTCACTGGTCTATAGTCACCCTGGGGTACAATTTTGTTTGGCAAGAAACCTGGAGATATTTCTGACCTACTTCATCATCTTCCCAGAATCCTCTGAGAGTATCTTTAGTATATTATGCTCTCAAAATCAATCTCCAGTGACAATTATTATCTCTTCAATATTATCTTTACCCATTACTCATGATAATATCCCATCATCTATTTAACAAATTCACATTAAAAGCTTTCACACTCAAAAAATTATTAACTGAAAAGATATTAGAAACATCTAAGTCCAAACATATCCTGTATCCCTGGAAGTGTAGCTACATTCTCTCTTCCACCTGGGTAGAGAGGCTCAAACTTAAAATAACTGTTACAGACATTCTTCCCACCACTCCCAAATGTAACAGTGGGCAAGTCATTTCATTGCTTTCAGGACTTGGAATCTTGACCATCAATTAAATCTATTGCTTCAAGACTCCTGACAAACTCTGCTAGCTCTGCAGAACTTTTGAAGTACACAAGGTCCAAGGTTATCTCAGATCCAATCTTTCTTTGCCTAAGAACAGGAAAGAGTAGATACAACAGGAACAAAAGCCACAGCCAAGATCATATATTCACATGTCTAGGTCTAGCTTGGAAGACCAGGAGATTCCAAAGCCATTTTTCCAATAGATAAGAATGAGTTTGATTTGCCTGTGTAGAGACTTTTGTAAAAAGAGTTCTGGTTCCACAGCCAATTAAAAGTTATTTATTTGACATCTAGTAAATGGAGAGCAAATCATCACATGCCCATGACTAGAACCTCATTGTCTAGTCCCTGAAACACAGAAAACTACTCCATGACTGGCTGAGATGGATTCTTTCTCTTTCCCATGCCATAGTTTGTACATTAGAAATAGCCTTATACCTAAGTCTCAGGGTTTCTGCCTTATCCTCAGAAGGTAAGCCAGAGGGGTTTTCCCCTCCCCTAACAAGTCTAGGTATGCTTCATACAATGGATTCTCACTGAAATCTCTGGTACTTAGTCTGGAGTACAAAATTTCCTAATTGCAGCTCTATTTTGGGCTAAAATAAAGAATACAATGCTATCATTATTCAGCACACAGAAAGATAAGAATTTAGAGAAAGCAACAGCAGCTTTCCCTGGCTCTGAGCTGAAAAAACAACCATATGAAATTGTAGGATAATATATAACATCTCAAGCAAAGCACATTATGTAAATATTATCTCAGTCTTCACAACAGCTCTGTAAAGTAGTTGCTGTTATTATAATCATTTTACCTACAGGAAAAAAAAATAAGGCCAAGAGAGGCTAGATGAATTGTGCTGGGTAATGATAATAACAACAAAATCTTGAAAGATTCAAAGCAGGATTTGAACTCACATTCCTCTTTCTAGGACTCTTTTCTTGTATACTTTTCTGCCTTTACAAGATGATATCCTGGTTTAAGGGATATAGAGCTTAGAAAATCTGGATTCAAGTACTGTCTCTGACATATAATGGCTGCTGGGATCTTAGCAAATCACTCAAGCTCCTAGAGGCCCAAGAAATTCAAAGAAGGAGTTCTTGACTCTTGATGTATGGACCCCTTTGACAACCTGGTAAAGTTAATGGACTGTTTTTTACAGGAATATTTTTAAATGAAGAAAATAAGATATATAAGAATAAAAGGAAGCCATTTATATTAAAAACAGAGTTATTATAAGTGTTTTGGGTTTTTTTTATTTATTTAATAGCCTTTTACTTACAGGATATATACATGGGTAACTTTATAGCATTAACAATTGCCAAACCTCTTGTTCCAATTTTTCACTTCTTACCCCCCCACCCCCTCCCCTAGATGGCAGGATGACCAGTAGATGTTAAATATATTAAAATATAAATTAGATACACAATAAGTATACATGACCAAAACGTTATTTTGCTGTACAAAAAGAATCAGACTCTGAAATATTGTACAATTAGCTTGTGAAGGAAATCAAAAATGCAGGTGTGCATAAATATAGGGATTGGGAATTCAATGTAATAGTTTTTAGTCATCTCCCAGAGTTCTTTTTCTGGGCATAGCTAGTTCAGTTCATTACTGCTCCATTAGAAATGATTTGGTTGATCTCGTTGCTGAGGATGGCCTGGTCCATCAGAACTGGTCATCATATAGTATTGTTGTTGAAGCATATAATGATCTCCCGGTCCTGCTCATTTCATTCAGCATCAGTTCGTGTAAGTCTCTCCAGGCCTTTCTTAAATTATCCTGTTGGTCATTTCTTACAGAACAGTAATATTCCATAATATTCATATACCACAATTTATTCAGCCATTCTCCAACTGATGGACATCCATTCAGTTTCCAGTTTCTAGCCACTACAAAAAGGGCTGCCACAAACATTCGTGCACATACAGGTCCCTTTCCCTTCTTTATAATCTCTTTGGGATATAATCCCAGTAGTAACACTGCTGGATCAAAGGGTATGCACAGTTTGATAACTTTTTGAGCATAGTTCCAAACTACTCTCCAAAATGGTTGGATTCGTTCACAACTCCACCAACAATGCATCAATGTCCCAGTTTTCCCGCATCCCCTCCAACAATCATCATTATTTTTTCCTGTCATCTTAGCCAATCTGACAGGTGTGTAGTGGTATCTTAGAGTTGTCTTAATTTGCATTTCTCTGATTAATAATGACTTGGAGCATCTTTTCATATGACTAGAAATAGTTTCAATTTCTTCATCTGAGAATTGTCTGTTCATATCCTTTGACCATTTTTCAATTGGAGAATGGCTTGATTTTTTATAAATTAGAGTTAATTCTCTATATATTTTGGAAATGAGGCCTTTATCAGAACCTTTGACTGTAAAAATATTTTCCCAGTTTATTGCTTCCCTTCTAATCTTGTCTGCATTAGTTTTGTTTGTACAAAAACTTTTCAGTTTGGTATAATCGAAATTTTCTATTTTGTGATCAGTAATGATCTCTAGTTCTGCTTTGGTCATAAAGACCTTCCCCTTCCACAGGTCTGAGAGGTAAACTATCCTGTGTTCCTCTAATTTATTAATAATTTCATTCTTTATGCCTAGGTCATGAACCCATTTTGACATTATCTTGGTGTATGGTGTTAAGTATGGATCAATGCCTAGTTTCTGCCATATTAGTTTCCAATTTTCCCAGCAATTTTTATCAAACAGTAAGTTCTTATCCCAAAAGCTGGGATCTTTGGGTTTGTCAAAGACTAGGTTGCTATATTTGTTGACTGTTTTATCCCTTGAACCTAATCTATTCCACTGATCAACTAATCTATTCCTTAGCCAATACCAAATAGTTTTGGTAACTGCTGCTCTATAATATAATTTTAGATCTGGTACAGCTAAGCCACCATCATTTGATTTTTTTTTCATTAATTCCCTTGAAATTCTTGACCTTTTGTTTTTCCATATGAACTTTGTTGTTATTTTTTCTAGGTCATTAAAATAGTTTTTTGGGAGTCTGATTGGTATAGCGCTAAATAAATAGATTAGGTAATATTGTCATCTTTATTATATTTGCTCGCCCTATCCAAGAGCATTTAATATTTTTCCAATTGGTTAGATCAGACTTAATTTGTGTGAAAAGTGGTCTGTAATTTTGCTCATAAAGTTTCTGATTTTCCCTTGGCAGATAGATTCCTAAATATTTTATATTATCAGTAGTTACTTTAAATGGAATTTCTCTTTGTAACTCTGACTGTTGGATTTTGTTAGTGATATATAAGAATGCTGATGACTTATGTGGGTTTATTTCATAACCAGCAACTTTGCTAAAGTTGTGGATTATTTCTAATAATTTTTTAGCAGAATCTCTGGGGTTCTCTAAGTATACCATCATGTCATCGGCAAAGAGTGATACTTTGGTTTCCTCATTGCCTATTCTTATTCCTTTAATCTCTTTCTCAGCTCTTATTGCTATAGCTAGCGTTTCTAATACAATATTAAATAGTACGTGATAGGGGCAACCTTGTTTCACTCAGATCTTATTGGGAATGGTTGCAGTTTGTCTCCATTACATATGATGCTTACTGATGGTTTTAAATAGATGCTGCTGATTATTTTAAGGAAAAGTCCATTTATTCCTATACTCTCAAGTGTTTTTAATAGAATGGATGTTGGATTTTATCAAATGCTTTTTCTGCATCTATTGAGATGATCATATGGTTTTTGTTAATTTGGTTATTAACATGGCCAATTATATTGATAGTTTTCCTAATATTGAACCAGCCCTGCATTCCTGGTATAAATCCTACTTGATCATAGTGTATTATCTTGGAGATGATTTTCTGTAGTCTTTTTGCTAATATCTTATTTAAGATTTTAGCATCAATATTCATTAGGGAGATTGTCTATAATTTTCTTTCTTTGTTTTCAGCCTACCTTGTTTAGGTATCAGTACCATGTCTGTGTCATAGAAGGAATTTGGTAGGACTCCTTCATTCCCTATTTTATCAAATAATTTATATAGCATTGGGGCCAATTGTTCTTTAAATGTTTGGTAAAATTCACATGTAAATCCATCTGGTCCTGGTGATTTTTTCTTAGGGAGTTGTTTAATTGCCTGTTCTATTTCTTTTCTGAAATGGGACTATTCAAGCAATTTACTTCCTCCTCTGTTAGTCTGGGAAGTCTATATTTTTGGAAGTAGTCATCCATTTCACTTAGGTTATCAAATTTATTGGCATAAAGTTGAGCAAAATAACTCCTTATTATTTCTCTAATTTCCTCTTCATTGGTGCAAAGTTCTCCTTTTCATTTTTAAGACTACTAATTTCATTTTCCTCCCTCCTTTTTCTAATCAGATTTACCAAAGGCTTATCTATTTTATTGGCTTTTTCATAGAACCAACTCTTAGTTTTATTAATTAGTTCAATAGTTTTTTTACTTTCAATATTTTTAATTTCTCCTTTTAATTTTAGAATTTCCAATTTAGTATTTGATTGGGGGTTTTTAATTTGGTCTTTTTTTAGTTGCAAGCCCAATTCATTAATCTTTTCTTTCTCTGTTTTATTCAAGTAAGCCTCTAAAGATATAAAATTCCCCCCTATTACCGCTTTGGCTGCATCCCACAAATTTTGGTATGATGTCTCATCATTGTCATTATCTTGAGTGAAATTATTAATTGTATCTATAATTTGCTGCTTCACCCAATCATTCTTTAAGATGAGATTGGTTACTTTCAAATTACTTTTTGGTCTATTTCCCCCTAATTTTTTGTTGAATGTAGTTTTTATTGCATCATGATCTGAAAAGAAAGCATTTACTATTTCTGCTTTCTTGCATTTAATTTTGAGGTCTTTATGTCCTAATATATGGTCAATTTTTGAATAGGTTCCATGAACTGCTGAGAAGAAAGTATATTCCTTTCTATCTCCATTCAATTTTCTCCAAAGATCCAACATACCTAATTTACTACCTATTTACTTCTTTAATTTCTTTCTTATTTGTTTTGTGGTTTGATTTGTCTAATTCTGAGAGTGCAAGGTTGAGATCTCCTACTATTACAGTTTTGTTGTCTATTTCTTCTTGCAACTCTCTTAACTTCTCCTTTAGGAAGTTGGATGCCATACCACTTGGTGCATATATGTTTAATATTGATATTGCTTCGTTGTTTATGCTACCCTTTAGCAGGATGTAGTTTCCTTCCTTATCTCTTTTAATTAGTGTTTTTTAAATGAATTCATAGAGTTCAGATTAAGAACTCTTGCTTTATCAGTTGGAGAATAGTAACTGCTTTTGCATTGCTCTAAGGATTTTATTCAGCAGCTCCATATACTGATTAAATAAATCCCAGGTCCAGGCTACTACTAATAATAAAGGCTGGATCAATAGGAGAATATTTGTAGGTACAATCTGTCTAAAGAGCTGGAGGGGAAGAAAACATTTGGTGGGAGATAATGGCATATTTTATTATGAAGGGTGAAAACATGGGCTGCCACATTTTGCCTGATTATAAATATGTTCCACATAAGGCAATTATCATTTATTAAGCTCCTACTGAGCTCATAGTACTTGGCAAAGGAAAACAGCAGAAAGTAAATTGCCAAAATTCCACTTTAAATAAAAATTGGGGCATATACCCCCTAATATAGTTGCATTTGAGAGCCAGGAATGAATAAATGTAAACAATATTTATCAATCTGAAAAGCTTTCTTATGTATTTTCCATTTGCTCATAAAAGTAGCTACACAGTGGCAAAAAACAAAATGCTCTAACTTCTATTTTGTTCAATTCTTGGCTAGGAAAGAGTTTAGTAGCCCACGAGGTGAGAAGCTGCTGATTTGAAGCTAGCCTTCCTCCCATTGACTGCAAATCTGCAGTGAGATATATGGCAGCTCACCTTACCTCTCTGCATCTCAGAGTATCAAATGACTCTAAAAGAGATAATAATGCTTATCCCCACCCTCAGGGGAGGTTTGAAGGCTAACTAGTAAATGACTATAAATCAAGGTGCAACTATTAAAGTGCTTTTTAAATATTAAACCTGATTCCCCTCTTTCAAGAAAAAAAAAATAAAAATAAAATGCAGCAGGACTGAGGAAAAATACTAGAGTAGCTGACTTTTTTATGAATGCCACATATGAATAACATAGTGGGATCATGGGAATAGAAGACAAATGGAATCTGGACCCAGGATTAGCCTGGACCCATGCCAAGAAGTTGATTCAAAGTACCATGGAGATCTAACCTTTAGTTATAATAGGAAAACAGGAATAAGAATAGATAAATAGATTTAGAGTAAACCAGATTGGAGTAAATTACTCCACATAAGTGTCTGAAATATCAGCTGTTAACTCTGTATCCTTAGAGCACATAAAGGTAAAATGAAAAACACTATACATGCAGCCAAAAATCCTGGATTCTAACTAATCCTTATACTAAAACTTCTCAATGATTTAATATCTTCTGATAATGAAAACTGCTCTTTCCAAAGTGTCCAATAACTCTTAATTGGCAAATACAATGGATATTTTCTTAGTCCTAATCTCTGGAACATTTTAGAGCTCTGAAGCTTTCTGGAGCATATAGAGTTTTCAGTTGACCACTCTCTCTTTCATTTATTTTCTTCAATTTTCCCTCTCTCAATTCTCCCATCAATCTGATCTCTTTATTATTTCGTGGCCTAATTCACATGTGTATTTCCCAATGCTCTGCCCAGAGATCTCTTTTTCTTAACTTTCTATATCTACTTTCTGGGGTTTATAATCCTATTTTATTATAGTTAAAATCCATATAAAGATGATCCCAATATATTTTGTCTAGCCTACACTGTAGCCCACATCACCAAATACCTACTAGATATTTCCAAGTTACATTTCATACACATTATGTTCAAATAGCGTTTATTAACTCTTATACAAAACTCATCCTATTTCTTGTGTTTCCTCTTTTTATTTTATATATTTCCTATATTATAAGGCACCACATCTCATAATTTTGGTGTCTTCCTTAGATTTTTACTCTTTTTTTATCCATCAAATATAATTAGTTGGGTTTTTTTTTTAAATCACCAAAAAGAGCAAAAGTAACATAATTTGTGATTTTTACCTTTTTAGAACAAGAAGAAACTGAGTTATATTATTTTGAATACTTTCAATTCTTCATTGTATAATTTTATATTGTTAGATGTTTAAAGTAGACATGAATTTAGTGATAATGGGAAAATGTCAAGAATATTATAACATTTTGCTGTGTCTTTATATTTTCAAACTGCAACAATTGTATTTTACATTCTAAAATTTGTTGCCTCAATCCTTAATATCCATAATTATCCATAATAATGTGTTTGTCATATAAATTCTAATTGTCAAGGTAACTACAAGATAGAATCAATCTTGTTCATTTTCTTCAATCCTTCCTTTTGTACAAGACAAAAGAATTTCTGCTCAAAGGTCTCTTCTAGTGTCTTCATTTGATGGGTCATCTAGTGATTCAAGGAAGATTTAGAATCCAAAGAACACTGTAGGTGGGAGCACATGATTTATGGAAGCTTAAAGAAAATATAATGAGGGTAGAATAGTTATGAAGAATTGCTCCCTCTGATAACAGAAGAGTAGCAGGGTTTCTTTCTCCTTGTATCCCATCATTGTGAATTCAAGGATGCCTGATGCTAGCAATAATAAGATTCATCATAAAACATTTGTGGTTCTGTCATAGTCAGAGGGAATTTACTATGAAAGAAAGAGAAGGCACATTGTTATAAAACCATCAAAATTGCTCTCTATCAAGTCTGGGCCTGAAAGTCACAGATTGACCTATTTTCAGCACTACAGGACAAAGATCACTAAGCTCTGTTTGATTCTAGGTAACTGTCATATATATTTTTGGCATAGTCAATTCATAAACCAGAATTCTACATTACTTAAAGGTTATCATACTCACACTTGAAATCTAACAGGTGAGAGTGAAAGTTTCCTGCTTAGAGAGAATCAGTGATAAATCGATAGATAAATATGTTCTTACTCTGTGTCAGGTACTGTGGTATTTTGAGTAATTTAATTTATTAATAATGCCAGCATGTTTATTAGTAAAAGTAGTGGTCATTTAGCCATCTCTCTCTTAGACCAAAGACAATCATAGAGGCAGGCTTACAGCTAATATGGCTATTGGAAGAGGGATGTTCTTGAGGTGGCAATCAACTCTGATTGGCTGACAATTGTTAAGATCGTATATTTTAAGATCAGCACGAGACAGGAATTCAGGTTAGGGAAAATCGTCAGTCTTTATTCTCAGTGAAGAAGGATCGGAGGGAAGAGAATCAGTAAGCAATGTGTGCACTGAGTCAAGAAGCTAGCTCAACCAGCGCCACAACCAGCAGCTCATAGTCTCGAACTCAGCCCAATCTCTCCCCACTTGTCTTGCTCCTCTCTCTCTGCCTCCACCCACCAAAATCGCATTTCCATACAACACATCAGGACTTGCAGGAGAGTGGGAGGGACCATTCTTTATCCAATCATGTAATTAATAGAGTATAGCCCAATTACTATCTAGCCTCATGTACTTGGGACCTCAGTG
Organism: Sarcophilus harrisii; assembly: GCF_902635505.1. Classification (NCBI taxonomy): domain Eukaryota; kingdom Metazoa; phylum Chordata; class Mammalia; order Dasyuromorphia; family Dasyuridae; genus Sarcophilus; species Sarcophilus harrisii. Next base: position 45,802,754 of record NC_045430.1, read on the forward strand.
CATAGCTCAAACCTCAGCCCATTACATTTCCGCTTTCTTTATTTTAGAACACCGGTGGTCTGCCATCCCTGACTCCTCAGGGAGGTCAGAGCCCCCAAGGGAGGTGATACAGCCTCCCCTAATCTCAGGGAAGGAGGTGAAAGCACCAAAAGGAGTGGATCACAGCCTCCCTGACTTCTCAGGAAAGGCGTGAAAGCACCAAAAGGAGATGATCACGCCTCCCTGGACATCCCAGGAAGGGAGATGAAAAGCACCAAAGGGAAATGGGAGGTTGCTAGGGTTTCTGGGCTGAAGGGTCTTATTATGCACAAACCCATCAGCATGGGAGGTATTCACAAGCACATGCAATAACGCAGAGGTTATTAGGGATGACCCTCCCTCAGTCAGTGCAGGCTCGATGTGGTGTAACAAACATGAATTGTACACACAAGAGCAGAATAGCAAACAATATAAATCAACATGGTGTTGGAAAAGATCACCAGAAGTCCTAGAAGGTGGTATGAAACAAAGTCACAATAACACCTTCTTCAGCAGCCAAGAGATAGTCCAAAACCAATCTATTGTCCATTGTTTCCATGCGGGAATCCAATGATCCCCTGAGTTTTGAAGTCCTGAAAAAGTCTTTTTTATGTGTTAGGAATCCAATATTCCAGCAGATTTTGAAGTGTTGTAAAGTCTTATCATTTCTCAGAGAATCCAAGATTCCTGAGGGTTTTCGAAGTCCTATGGCCAAGAATCCAATGATTCCTGAATTTTGAAGTCCACAATCTTTGATGTCCATGAGTCAAATGCCATAACTGCCATGCTCTTTCAATGGTGGACAATCAGCAACAGCACCACCCGATATTTCTTGGGCTTCCTTTGTTTCAAAGGTCTGGTCTCTCTGCATGGACAAGGCGAATATGGCTGCTGGGACCATCTTATTCCTTCTCCACCTGTAGAGATACAAGCAAACCCTCTCCCAAGCAGTTAGCTATTCTGGTCCTTTCCATTCACCACTTTCTGGGTTCTCCACATACCGGCGATTATCTTAAAGATAGTGGAGCTGCTCAGACTGGACACTGACCTTTCGGTGGGTTATAAAACTGTCAGCGGAGCCAGTGCATCTTTGTCAAAATCAAGAAGTTAATAGTATAAAGAGCTAGATTTAGAAGTTCTTAGGTTACCTGTGGCCCCCTTTCTTTGTTTTTGGAGTAGTGTTCTAATATCTCTGTTTTCCCTCTCCACTATTGCCTGTCCTTGAGGATTAAAAGGTATGCCGTGGTGTTAAAATCTTTATACTGAAAAAGTGTCAAAATTTTCAGTATAAGCAGGACCATTTTTTTTTATTGCTTGGACACCCATAATGGCAAATGCTTGTATGAGAATTCAGTGACCACTGGCGTCTCTTTTGCTGCTGGATTGCAAAAGTGAATCTGAAAAGGTGTCTACCACAACATGGATGAAAGACAGACCAAAAGATTTATAATGGGTCATATCCATTTGCAGATTTTATTGGGTTCTCAAACCATGAGGGTTCTTCCTGAGGCAGTGTAGGAGCGTGGAAAGGAAGGAAGGTCAGTTTCTTTTATATGCTCCTGCTTCTCTTTTGTTATTCCAAATTGTAAACGTAAAGCTGAAAGCAGCTGATGATATTTAGAATGAGATGCCTGAGCTTTGGAACAAAGGGTATTGAATATAGTTAGAAGGCTATCTGTTTTGAATTGCATCAAATATGGGACCTGGAAGTCCACTATGAGAATGGAATGTAATATATAGATCTTACCTGGATGTTTTCACTTGTTTGAAGTTTTAAAGAGCGATATATATTAGAGGCTGCAAATTTTATTTGGGCTGTGGCAATTCTTTGTACCACACTCTAAATAGGCCGAATCAGATATTATATTTATGTCTCCTGGATAATTAAGTAAGAGCTAGAATGATCGCATACATTCATTCTGCTAGTGGACTGAAAAGGAGTTTTACTACTCTTTATAGTTAGATCATGAGAGTACACAGACAAATATTATGTTTGGATGCATCTGTGAAGATTGTTGGTCCTGAAGAGGAACTTTAGAAACTTTTTCTTCAAGATCCATCGCCAATTATGTAATAGTCTAGTTATCTTTAATGGAGACCCATGTAAAATTTGGATGGCTAATAAATTTGCCACCTGGGATGGTCTCACAACACATTAATTTGTGTATTGGTATAAAGGTGTATATTCTTATGGTCTTGTCCCAGATAATTGTACTGCTCGCTTAGTGGCCTTTATAAAATTCTAGCACAAGCACCGGTAGGAAGGCTTGATCTGGTTGTGCTGGGAGGTTCACCAACTATCACACTGTGTCCTTGATGAAGGATCTGTGGGTGCTCTTGTGTGGAAAAACTGATTCTAAGGGTTTTGAGGACTCTTTTCAACCACATTGGATAAAAGCCAGTTCAACTTTCTCAAAGCCTCTTGAGCTTTTTGTAAGCTGGCGGGAATTTAAAGACTGTCTCCTCTTAAAATGTCATATAACGGTTGTAATTGATAGGTAGTCAAGCCTAACATGGTCATCCATTGGATATCTCCTATCAATTTCTGAAAATCATTCAATGTGTTTAGCTTTTTCTGTTCTTAAGGAGAGTTTTTGAATTGTAAGCACCTTAGGGTATACTTCCTAAATATTGAAAAAGATGTTTTTGAATTTTTTTTGCTATGTATAATTTGTAATTCCTTAGTGTTTCTATGGTCTTTTAGACATGTTAACATTTGTTCCTCAGGGTACATCCCAAAATGTCATCCATGTAATGTAATAGCATAACTTTTGGAATGCTTTTCTTACTGGAGCAAGAGCAGCAGCAAATACATTTGACACATAGGGCTGTTTTTCATTCCTGTGGTAAAACTGTCCATTCATATCTTTTATAAGGCTCAGTGTTAAGCTGACTGAAAGGCAAATCTTTTCTATCCTCCTTATCAGAGGGAAGAATAGAAACAACCTTAATATCTATGACCAAAGAGGCCATTCTCTAGGCAACTGAGTAGGAGATGGAAGTCCAGGCTGAAGAGTTCTATAGTTTCCATCTGTTCATTCACTTTTCTTAAACCTAACATCCTCATTTTTAGATTTCTTTTCACAACAAACACTGGGGAATTCCAGACTTAGAGAAGGTTTTAGGTCTTGGTCAAGCTGTTCTGTATATATCTAATAAGGCCTGAATTTTATCTTTACTTGGCACTGCTCTATCCACACTGGTGTGTCAGTTTTCCATTGATAGGAACAGGTGAAAGTGTTGGCAGGCTTCAACAGCAGCCCTGCTTAAAAAACCGAAGTACTATTTTAACCCTAATTGCTGTAAAACGTCTCTTCCCACAGATTGATGGGGATTTTTCAACTATAAAAGGAGGAAAACTCCTGTTTTGCCTTCAAAAGTCCATCTCATAGGGGCAGCACTAACTTCAGCTGCTATTGATCCTCCCACACCAGACATGTAGGTGTCTGCTTTTAATCTTTGGCCAGTGATGGCCAGTGGCACCTCTAAGGACCGTCCGATCTGACAGTGTTACCAATCCTTCCAATGGAAGGCCATTTATATAGATTGTGAGCATAGGTCGTTGTTACAGCTGCTGTCCAGTAAACTGCTGGATTTTGTGATCTGGAATCAGAATCTGGGTGACTACCACCAGGCTGCTTATTAGGATTCTGTATGAGTAAACCTGATGCTACTATTTCTCCTGGGTGATAAGTCATATTGTTCGCCTGTATTGGTGACTGGATATTATCTACAATTCTCCTTTCCCACATCAGTATGTGGATGGACACTGTTTTGTACGTACTCCAGGGAGGTAAAATGGTCAAGCCTACTGTGCCTTGGGAGGCAGGGATCCATAGGCTGGAGAGGAACAGATTTCACCTCTCCAGGGGTATCTCGTTGTCTCAGCTGCATGCAACTCTATTCTCCTAATTGTAATCCCTTCTTCCATCAGGTTGCTTCCTGGCTGATTGATTTGTAATCCCTTTCTGCCATCTATGGCTTCTTGGCTGATTGGTCATATTGGGGTATTGGCCGCCAGGGCACTCTGGGACCATTGGCTGCCATCATGCCCCAAGTGTTTTTTGCCTGGGGCCCTGGGGGCTGGGCCCCTCATCCGCTCCTGAACCTGTCTACATTCTGAGGCCCAATGGAAGCCTCTGTTGCATTTTGGACATGGGATACTGGTTCTTGTTCTCCACCCTGCTTTCTCACTCTGCTCTATACCAACATTGAGCTTCAGATGCCCTACTTTACCACACAAGCATTGCTGTTTTCTTCAGGAAGTCCCTTGTGGAAGGGACACTGTACCATGTTGGGATCTTTGGGAAGTCTGCATCATAGTCTGCTATAAAAGGCATTTGTGCCCACTGTGGCAAGCGCTTATGAACTCCTCTAAAGGAGCATCCTTGGGCAGTCCTAGTATAATCCTTTTCTGACACCTCATTAGCATTTTCCTTAGCAAGTTGCCTTATTAAAACATCTGTTGTTGGATTTTCCCATTAGTTCTTTGATAGCAGTCTGCAAACGTCCCACAAAGTCAGCAAAGGGTTCATCTGCCCTTGCATTATTTTTGTGAAGGCCTCACCTTTGTCATTTTTATTGTGACTAATCCCATTGATAGCATTAGCAGCAATTTGCTCATATTGCTACTGAATAATTAACCTGTGCTGTGACGTCTGCATATGGACCATACTTGTAGTAGGTCATAGGTGATCAAGAAAACATTTTGACTATTTTGTTGGGCTTTATCCTACAGAGCTTCACTATATTCAGAAAGCCACATGTAATTTGTTCCAGGTTCTAGGATACCCTTGTATAGATTTAGTTCAGGAGTCAAGACTTCGAAAGCAAATTCTGTAACAGCATCTTAACATAAGCTGATGTAGCCCCATAATTAGTGCAGGCCTTTTAAGATCTTTAAGATTTCTCAAAAAGGAGCCTATCTTCGACTTTGTTGACCTGAGGCATTAGACTGGGAAATTCATGGCATAGGGTTGAGCCCGGATGTCACACTTTTCTTTGGCCTTCATTAAGCCCTCTGAAGCCTGCTCAAGGTTGGTCCCTCACTGCCCCCACTGCCCCTCCTCCATCTCGAGGGGAAAGGGGAGAGAGCAATCCTTGCTCCTGGGGTGGGGCTGGCCGCCTCCTGAGGGGAAAGGTCCCACCTTGCTCCAAGTCTCCAGCCCTGTGGTGGCTTATCTCTCATTGCTCTCCTTAATATCATTGGCTAATTTGAGGAGGAGTGGAAGGAGTCAAGGGCTTTTCTTTCTTCTAGGATTCTTAGTGCTAACTGAAAACATTGTATAAATAAAATGCTCCATGGAAATTGAATGAGGACCATATTCTCTGAAATGTATGAACATCTCTTGTCCAACCCGGGACCAGTTATCTCAGAGATCTGGCTCCCTCCTCACGATCCAAGGAGATGCAGTTTAATACCCACAAATCTCCTATCTGTTCCCAAGTTATAAGTAACCCATGTATTTCTGTCAGCTTAATCATGCTTTCCATAGCACCACTCTTGGGTGGGGAGAAGGGATGGAGAGTCTTTAGCTAGCCTTTGTCCCATTTTAGCCAAAAAAAAGATTACTGCTTTAGTTTTAAGAAAAATAGTTCTTATTTGTCTATTAACAAACTCACCCAAGTTCCTTGGTCACCGAGACTTCTTCAGTCCTTGGTGCCCACTAGCCAAATGTTAAGATCGTAATTTTAAGATCAGCACGAGACAGGAATTCAGGTTAGGGGAAAATCGTCAGTCTTTATTCTCAGTGAAGAAGGATCGGAGGTGGAAGAGAATCAGCGATAGCAATGTGTGCAGCTGAGTCAAGAAGCTAGCTCAACCAGCAGCCACACAACCAGCAGCTCGGAGTCTCGAACTCAGCCCAATCTCTCCCCACTTGTCTTGCTCCCTCTCTCTCTGCCTCCACCCACCAAAATCGTCATTTCCTATACAACACATCAGGACTTGCACGGAGAGTGGGCAGGGACCATTCTTTATCCAATCATGTATATTAATAGAGTATAGCCCAATTACTATCTAGCCTCATGTACTTGGGACCTCAGTGCATCAGCTCAAACCTCAGCCCATTACAGACAATTAATGTGAGAAGGAATTTAGGGTTAAATTCAAGTGCATGGAAATGAATAAAGTTATCATATACATCTACTGTATGACAACTTTAATAAAATAAAATAAATCTTAAATTAATTTCCCGTTGTCTTGCACTCCTTTGCTCCTTTTTATTTCCCCTTTGGTAATTGCAAGCAAAAAAAAAAAAAAAAGTTGAGATAAAGAACCATTACATTTTGCTACAATTACCTACCAGAGGATGACAAGCATCCATTTGCACAGGCTAACTGCTAGGAGACTAGTTTTTCCTCCAAAGCTTCCATTTGTTGTCTAACAACAAAAATTCCCATTGTCAGTTTTATTGCCAACTAATAGAACAGATAATAGAAACAAAAAAGGGGGAAATGACATAATCTACTCATGACAGATGTTTGAACATATTTTAATCATCCCAGCTGATATTTCTTCTTGTGTTGTTTTAAGTAAATGAAAATTCAGCTGAATGATTAGTTCCCAAACTCTCTACCTAATGGTTTTGTAGGGACTTTTTGTTGTTCTTGTTGTTGTTGTTTTCATAAAAATAAACAGTATATAAATCCTACAATTGTAGGAATTTATGATTTCAACTAGTCAATTAACTTGAGAGAAATATGTAATCCTTCAGAGCATAGTCAATCTCTTCCTTTCTTTCAGTAACTTTCTCTGTTTATGTCACTTCCACCATCCAAATATATCAGTTTCAGGATAGATATTAGATAATTTCACCCTGAAATGAATCTTGGTCTGTTATTGTGACCAAACAATTCATAACGATGTAAATCCAAGCTGTCAAGCTTGTTTGCTTGTTTGTCCATCATTGGTATGTGCAGTAGGGAGCTGGATCAAACCATTTATAAGACAAAACCTCCTTTCAGGGACCATAGGAAATGAAGTTTAAAAACCTTAAAGGACTTTAGAGATTGCCCAGGAAATTCCATTATTTTATAAACAAAAAATGAAGTAAGGAAAGGGGAATAACTTGTGCAAGATCATGCAGCTAATAAAGGTCAAATACCTATTAGCCAGCAAGCATTTATTAAGCCTCTATCACATACAAAGCTCTCCCAGGCAATTCCAACTTTTGATTCATATGAACTTTCAATCCATTCAATAGTAATAATTATTTCATCTTATTTGACATCCAGCTACCTGGATTCCAATTAGAGAAAATGTATTTCATGAGAATATTGATGTAATAGGTGGCAGGTTGGTGTAGTTCAAAAAAAAAAAAAACTGAAATCAGTAAGACCTGGGTTCAAGCCTTGCCTCTAATATAAATTGTGTAAATTACTTAATTGTATAAGTGCCCTTAGGCAACTCTCCAGGATTGTAAACAGCAGAGAAGATGGCAATTTGCATTGGTAGAAGTTTCTTCATCCAGAAATTCCTTATGTCATTGAAATCAACAGACCAGTTAGTTCCTTTTCTTTCCTACTAATCTCTATCCTTATCTCTAATTCCTATTAAATAACAATTTGGGAGAAAATAAACATTGGGCAACTATCATTATCAATTATTATCTACTCTGAGATAAAGAAAGAGGGACCTAATTCCACTAAAATTTCACAGTTTTTCTGACCTGAAACATTTAAATCTCCAGCATATTCTATTGCCTTTTTAATCTCTGTTGTCTTTTTTAATGACAAGAACTAGCAGAAGGAAAATACTCATATTCTTGCCAATAATATGGAGAAGCAAGATGAGCCCACTAGAGAACTTCCAAGAGCTCTTGGCAAGATTATGTGTTGGAGGTTTGGTTCAGTAGAACAGCTGCTCTCAGGAGATTGCGATTCATATGCAAACCATATGTCCCAGACACTCTGGGACAGTCCAAATTTTAAATATTCTGCTTCAGTTTCTGAGAGATTAAAATATTTTGTCACATAGTAGCTGAGTAAATTGAGTCAATTATATTGATAAAAACATAGATGTTGCAATAGAATGAACGTCACAAAAGATAGAGAGAATGGACTATAAAGACATCACACTTACTCAAATTTCCATGTAGTAGATGGAAGAGGTATGGCTAGGCAATAGTTCTTATGGGGAAAAAATCTGCAAAGTCTTGTAGTCTGCAAATTCAGAATGAATCAGTAATATAAGGTAGAAACTAAAGAGCTGATATAATTTGGGCCTGAGTTAAGAAAGAAATGCTGTTCTTGCACAGCATTGTCCATTGCACTATGCCCAGATCACATATGTCTTGAGGCTTATGTTCAGTACTAGGTGCTACATTTTCAGGATTTCCTAAAAAATTTCAATGCATTCCAAAAGTAAAAGGGCTGTTTCAAGAATTGCTGAGTTCCCTTTACTTGGGGGTCTTCAAGTAGAGGTGATATGACTTGCTACATGTTATAGTAAAGATTCCCTCTGTGTACAATTTCTCCAACTCTGTAATTATGATTCATCTTAATGAGGACAACAAAGATATTAAAAAGTCTTGAGACTTTTCTGGAGAAGGAAGAAGAGGGAGAAGAGAATATGGAGAGGAAAGAGAAAAAAACCCAAAGGAGTTAGGAATGTAGGGAAATGAAGATGAGAACACTTTAGGACCTGATGACTATTTTAAAATACTTAAAATTATATCCTGTGGGGAAAGGAATAGAATTATTCTTACTGGAGAGAACTAAAAGAAATTAATGGAATTTTCAAAGATGCAGAGTTAAGCTTGATCTAAATAAAAATTTCGCAGCAATCCAAAGATGGACTAGACAGACTTGGGACATAGTGGGTTCCCCCTCAGTAGAACTTTCTCATGGTAGGCTGCTTGGTTGCATAGTGGATAAAGGTATTATTTCACTTAGAGTCAAGAACAACTGAGTTCAAATCTAGCCTAAGACACTTATTAGCTGTGCAATCCTGGGCAAGTCACTTAATCTCTTTCTGCCTTAATTTCCTCCTCTGGAAAATGTAAATAATACTAGCATCTACCTCGAGAATTGGTGTGAAAATCAAAGGAGATAATTATTTGTAAAGTACTTAGCACCCTGACTGACCCATAGTAAGAACTTAATAAATGTTTGTCTCCTTTTCTCCTTGCTAGGTTAGATGATCTCTTGTCAAGGATCATAAATTGAAAGCTCAAAAGTTTATTGGAGATCATTTGGTTCAAGAAGGAAAATTTTTTTTCATTTTTCAGAGGAAAATATTAAGGCCTAGGAAGACCATACATTTATAAGCAGATAATCTAAATCCAAATGTGGTACCCTTTCCTTTTCTTCTTATGGCTTCAAAGAGAAGCTTCCAGTTCAAAATTTGGGATTCCTTTAAGAAGTCATATTGACAGACAACTTTGAATAGAGGAGGAAAAACAATAAAACCTTGTATTTAAAGTCAAAAGCTCTAGGTTAAAATGCTGACTCTGATTCTCACTGGATTCCAGCTCTCTGAGCTCTTTCTCTCTCATCTGAAAAGTGAAGGGTTTGCTGTTGCTGTATACAACATTCTCTTCGTCTCGCTCATTTTGGTTTTTTGTTATTTTGTTCATGTCTATCCATGTTTTTCTAAGACCATTATTTTATTTCTTAAGTTCAAAATGAAATAATTTATTTTTAAAAAATTTAATTAAAAAAAGGAAAATAGTGAATTTCTCCTAGGTGATCTCTAAGGTCTCTTTTAGTATTAAATCCTGTGGTGCTAATGTACAAAAATGTGGGCAGTATATTTATATTTCCATGATTAATTGTACCCTTTTCTAGGGTGCTGGAGGCAGGAGGAAGAAAAATAAAGTAAAAAGTATGCAACATAAAACAAAAGAAAACCAACAAGGAAGCAAATTGGGCAGTTTTGAAAACAATGTGAAGAATATATTATGTAAGTTTTCTTGAAATGGAAATTTATTGTTTTACATTGAAGTCTCTCTTACGTTATGCTATGTACATGGCAATTGTTTTTTTTTTTCTTTTCTCATTTTGTATTTGTTTAACAGTTTTAAAAATTACCTAAAGAAAACCTTAAAGTCTATATAAATACAAAAAATGCATGTAACTTGTACTATATGTAAACATGTTCATGCATATATCTAATAGCTCACACGTTTATATAAGCATGTCTACATACATATCTTCAAATATACATATGTATATATTTATTGTTTCTGTGACATGAACCCAGTGCAAATTAGAACTAGTAGTGGTGACATTCCAGGGTTTCAGGAAGGCAACACAGATTGGCTATAAATAGGGAGCACAGCCTTTTTAGAATTAAGGAAATCATTCTAAATGAAGCTACTCCAACCCACCTTCTTTGTAAAGAAAAATTCCAATGGATTGATTGTGTCTGGACTCAGCCTCAACTTTAAATTGCTTAGTTATTTTTGACATGTGCCTTGTAGGCTGGCCAATATTGTTTTTTCAGCCTCAGTTCCCAATTATCCTAACAGCCCATATGGTTATATATTGTGGTCACTGAAATTATGAAGTCAATCATTTTGTTCAGAAACACTTGATATATATATATATATATATATATATATATATATATATATATCATATATATATGCATATATATACATATATATGTATAAACACTTTCAAAGATAAGTTTTTTCTTGAGAATGAAGAGTTCTAGGACTGAAAATATTTCTACATAGATGGTCTAGTTACTTTAATCTCGAGAATAATGAAATTCCTGTTTTCAGAATTTATTCATATCTTTTCTTATGCATATATGTCTATTTTATATTCTAACAATTTGTGAATATCTTCTAGGATTATTTTGATTTCAAGAAAAGAAAGCCAACTTTTCAAAGGAGAAAGGCATTCCTTCTGAAAATACCTTTCCTATTTGCCAACTAAACTGTGAAATCCATGAAGGCAGACATTAATGTCATGGGATCACAGATTCAGAGCTGGAAAGGACCTGAATCTCCTTAGACCAGTCATTGTATTTAACAGAAAAGGAAAATGAGGTTTGGAGACAGCAGCATGATTCAATTCCAGTTTTTCTGTTTCTAGATCCAGTGCTTCCTTTGAAAGAAATGTCTTTATTTCCTTCAAAAAGCCTAGAATGATACTCTGTATATAGTGAACAATGTAATACAGTAGAAAGTCCATTAAATTGGTGAGTTTGAATCTTTCTTCTCATGGCCATGGACAAGTCTCACAGTTATTAAGATCATAGATTTAGATCTGGAAGAAATCTTGGAGGTGACTGATTATAGTCACACAAATGCCATATTTACAGATGAGAAAATTGAGATGCAAATTGATAAATGACTTTTATGGAAACAGCTAATATTTACTGAAAGATTGGGGCTCAGTCTTCTTAGCTTCAAGGTAAATATCTTTTCCACTAAGCAATATATAGTTTTTTTAACTGAGTTTATGAAAGCCTCCATTTCCTCAATAGCAAAATGGGTGTGAAAATGAAATCGGCAATGCAGCCCTTATTGGGTTGTTGTGAAGATTGGTTGAGGTAAAAAGAATGTAGGCTTTTCAAACCTTAAGCTGCTATATCAATGTCAGCAAATCCTGTTCTTTGTTGAATTAGGAAATGAAACTTAAGCATTAAGGAGTCAGCAGCCCTGTTGTATTTACATAGCCATCTGTTTACAAAGGAAACACAGAGTCAGACAGTTGGAAGGAACCTTGGATGCCAGCTGGTCCAACCGGGCATGAGAGACATGAATTGTGTTTATGTTCCGGCTGCATTGCCCTTCACACCTGTCAATCTGTTCTAGTCACTGACCCTTAGATAAATGGAGGGCAGCTAAGGTCAAGGTAGATAAAGACCACTCCAAGAATTTGGGCTCTTTCATTGTAACTGAAAACAAGAATGACAGACCTGACTTCAGTCAAGGCTGGACTTGAACACTTGGGGCAACAAGAAAACAACTACAGATTTGAAATCAAGAGATATGTCAGTTTAATTAATTCTATGCGTCAAGGAAAGCCATAGGATGATAGATCTGGAACTGAAGGGAACCCCAGAGTTCCACAGGGTCCAATTGCCTCATTTTACAAATTAGGACACTGGAGGCCATTGAATAATTTAATCAACATCACATAAGTAGTATGTGACAAAGGTAGGATTTGACCATAGATCTTCTTATTTTTGAGCCAATGCTTTTTTTTTTTTTTTTACTATACTATAATCTATACTTCAAGTTCCTTATTTATTGCATGAGAATAATGGTATTTGCCTCCTTTATTCATAACATTGTAAGGATCAATTTTAAATCATAAATTTCTAGGTGCTTTTTCTTTGTATCACCACCACTTAGCACTGTGTTTGACACATAGTACATACTTAAAGGTTGATTGATTAATTGTTATTGATAGATATAAAGAGAGCGTGTGCTAATAAATAGAAGGCTATCTTGATTCAGAAAAATTTGAAGTTCTGAGAAAAATTCTCCTTCTGATACTTACTGGCTGAGTGATCCTGGTCAGAATTCTTAAAACCTCAACATCCTCAGGCAATTCTATAAAAGTAGTTTCACTTCAGCAAGAAGTTTCCTCTTAGAATGCTGTACACACAAATAAATCTAAGAAACTCTGCACCAAAAAAAAAAAAAAAAAAAAAGGAAAACAATCTGTTATATTGCAGAGTCAGGTATTTTTACTAGTATCAACACAGAAACAAAATGAATATGTTCATTTTATGCAAGACATGATACTAGCTAGATACTGAGAGGTACTAAGATAAATCAGACTAGGTCCCAATCTTCTTACAACATAGCATTGGTAATCATATCAATCTATCAATCTCTAGCTCTCTCTCACTCTGTATTTGTGTCTATCATCCATCATCTATCTAAATGTCTGTCATCCATCTTTCATTTATCTATTATTATTCTCTCTATCATTCATCTAGCTAGATCTTCCCTGTACTATAAAATGAGATAACATATCTTTCTCCCCAGGGTTGTGAGGATCAAATGAGAATTTTGTAAAACACTTAGTATAGTGCAAAGCACTTACTAACATAGTAAGTCCTTAATAAATGTTTGCCCCTCCTCCTCCTCCTCTTCCTCTTCCTCTTCCTCCTCCTCCTCCTCTATCTTGTCCTCTTCCTCTTTTTCATCATCATCTTCATCTTCTTTTTCATCTTCATCTTCTTTTCTCTCTCTGTGTGTGTCTCTCTGTCTCTTTCTCTCCCTCTCTCTCTCTCCCTCTCTCTTTCTCCCATGTACACACACACTCACACACACTCACACACACACTGTATCTATATATTTTTAGTAGGTAGAATGTATTATATAACAATACCAATAATGTGTTATAGGAGCTTTCTGATCATATCATTTTCCTATTTACAAAATAGTTAATGATTATCCTATTATAGGATAGGATGCAACATAGTCTTGTGTAGAATAGAGAGATAAGGTGAAGAACTTACAGGAATATGTGAATCCCTTTTCTGTATTTTATTTTCGTTATTTCTGTGTTTCCCCTATAACTGTATAATATATGCAGGCCCATATGTACTTGAGCCTTGGCCAAGCTTGAAGACCTGATTTTCTGTTTCCTAGAAATCAGTGATTTCAGGGAAACAGAAACCTTCCATTCCAATCTCTCTGGATAGCAACAACCAATTAGATGCCTCCCCCTCCCCATTCTCAATGCTCTCTTATTTGTGATGTAATCTCTTGTATAAAAGCTGTGTTTCTTTACTACTTCTTTAGCCCTCCTACCACAAGCTTTCTCTTTCCCTTATCTTGTGATAGAACGGGTTATCCTCTAGAGGTATAATAAACAACCTTTTTGCTTTCTATTTTGAGTGATCTCTGAGTAGTCATTTTGAGTAAGGGTCTTCTACATCCCACACAGTCTCACTTTAAGAAGCATTATAATTGACAATAGCATTCGTTATACACCTACTACTTGCCAGGCACTGTGCTAAGTTCTTGGAATATAAAGAAAGATTTAGACAGAAGACAGTCCTCACTCTCAGTGAACTGGTAATCTATAATAGGGAAGCCAGCACAGATATTTAAATAAGCTATATATTGGACAAGTTTGAGATAATGAAGGGAACATATTAGTTTTAAGAAATATCAAGGAAAGTTTCTTGTAGAAGGTGTGATTTTAGTTGAAACTTGAAGAAAACCAGGAGAACCAGGAAGTGGAGATGAGAAGAGGAAACATTCTATGTATAAGGGACAGACAGAGAAAATTTATGAACTTGAGAAATGGAATATCTTTGATGAATAACATGGAAGAAGCTGATGTTACAGAAATACAAAATACTTGAAGGGATGAAGGATACAACAGAATAAGAAGATTGGAAAGTAAGAAAATGAGGAAGATAGGAAGGAGCTACATTATAATGGGCTATTAAAAGCCAAACAGAGTTTTTGTTTGTTTTCTGGGGGAGGGAGGGGTTGTTTTGTTTTAGTGTAATTTTTTTTTTGTCTTCAAGGGTTTTTTGTTTGTTTTTTATATTTGATCTTCATGATAACATGGAGCCACTGGAGGTTATTGCTGGGAAAGAGAGAGGTGATAAGTGACATTGTCAAACCAGAATTTAAAATAATCAATTAATAGCTGAATGGAAGATGAAAGGGAATGAGAGGAGAATAGAGACAGGAAAACCAACCAGTGGGCAATTTCAATAGTCCAGGTGATGAGTGCTTCACTACAATGACAATTTATAGTAAATAATTAAAAAATGTTTGCTAATCAATAAGAAGGATACCATGGTACCTCCCAAAGGGTCTAGGACTGGATTCACAGTCATTAAAGCTAAAACAAGATATCTCAGAGACTGTTGAGCCCAATAACATTATTTTATAGGATGTCATTTTAGAGATGAAGATGCTGAGGTCCAGATATTAAATTACCTGCCCCAGGTCATACAGGTGATGAGTGATAGGGCTAGGTTTTGAACCATATTATCCATAGCCATATCTAGTGTACTTAATTTAGAAAGCCTGGGTTCAAGTTGAAATTGTCGAATTTACTAGAGTCATGCAACATCATTTGTCAAATGAAGAAAAGGATCCATGGCCTCTTTACTCATCACACTGCTTTAGTACCTGATGAAATATTAAGTGTAAAAGTGCATTGTAAAATGAAATGCTTCCAATTTCACATATCTAAGGAACTCCCAAAGAAGGAAATTCCCTATACCAATGCAAGTTAGTTCCTTTTTTTTGTTTGTTTGTTTGTTTTTTGGTCCAATTTCTACTCTCAGAGAGTTACTTGGGCTCACAGAACTAGTCAGTATTAGAGATAGGACTTGAACCCAGCTCTTGGAGTCTCAGAAGCTATAGCAATATAGAAGAGCTACCTTGGCTACAACATGGTTGCCATATGGATGTCAGGAATTATTCATGCTTTATTAACAAGGATTAGGCAGTTTTGTTGTATGGGAAAAAAGTTGACCTTGGAGTTGTGAAGAACAGAGTTCAAGTCTTTTTCCTAGTACATACTGATTGTATGATTCTGAGCAAGCCATTTAGCTACTCAGTGTCCTAGACACAGCATACACAATAGCAAATAACTATATATGTATGATATATACATATATATTCACACATATATACATATATATGTGTATATATACATGTACATGATATATATACTTATATAATATATATTTTTATATAAGCATATATTATATATTCTTATAAAGAAGAAAGAAAGAAAGAAAGAAAGAAAGAAGGGAGGGAGGGAGGGAAGGAGGAAGGTAGGGAGGAAGGAAGGAAGGAAGGAAGGAAGGAAGGAACAGAGGAAGGGAGGGAGGAAAGAAGAAGAAAGAGGAGTAGAGGAGAGGAGAGGAGAGGGGAAAAAAGAGAGGAGAAAAGAAAAGAAACTTTGCTATTAATGAGACAGAGCCTGAAATCAGGTCTGCTTGCCTCCAAGACCAGCTCTCTATCTGTGACAAATGACACATTTGTCATATCTCATATAAAAATATATATTATGTAAGTATATATATATCATGTATATGTATATATATACACAAAATCGATTATCAACAATTTGAAGACAAGCACTCTGCTTTTGCATCTTGCATAGTTCAGTGCCTGGATCTGTACACGATACATGCTATTTTTACATTTATGATTTATTTTTCTTTTAATATTGGGTTTGAGAACTACATATTTGTTTTTAATCTTAAAATTCCCCCCATGTAAAAGAATTAGTTATCAATAGGTTTTTAATCTAAAAGATTTTGAAGAAGCTTTGCAGTTCTACATGCCAAATTGTGTCCTTTCTTTCATTTGTTTTCTTGGCTGCTGCATGTTGGCTTCAAGCCTACACTTCCATATGTTAGCCTAGACTACGTCTTTTAGATATTGCCAAACAATAACTCACAGAGTAAACGACAGCTTTTTGTCTTCAATAAGCTTTGAATATGGGTTTCTGTGACAATAGTCTAGTTGTCTTTTCTTACCTCACCTTTTTTTATCCTTAAACTCTGTGAACTGTTTCACTTAACCAACTGATTTTAACTTGTGCCTCTTGTTTAAAAGTGACCATAATATCCTGACTTTCAGAATGAAGCCAGAATTTTTACCTACCCAGAAGCAAATGCCTTTTTTTCATCTCCTTATTTAACATTTACAAATCCCTTTTCATTGTAAACCTGCCTGTCCCGTCCAGCGGGACTCAGTTATTCGGGGGATTGAGGGGGACCCAGCCTGAAAGAGAAACAGGCAAGAAAGAGGAGGGAGACCGAGCAAATTTTGTCACGGCTCAACTTTATTCATGCAAAGGGTCTTGTTTTTATGCTATACTGCTACGTGAGACCATTATCTCTGTGTCAAAATTCACATGGTCCTTGTAGTTAATATTCTTCCTAGGACCCCTCGGGTCATTGTGCTCTGTGGTTAATGTTCTTCCTGGGACCCCTCGAATCATTGTGCTCTAAAAGCATTCTTCTTCAAACAGGTGTGTTTAACTAAGAGTGCAGTTGCCTTTGGGGAGGGGAGAAGGCCACCTGAACAAAGATTGTTAAAGGAGGGAGTGTTGGTTCCTGACATGTCCCCCTTTTTTCTTTTAAATCAAAGGGTTAAAATGAGGGCTCGGTGAAAGGCCTGTCTTAGGTTATGTGACTTGCACCCATGCTTGGTACCCGAATATCTAGACCAGCAAGGCCAGAGAAGGCAGGATCCCTGTCTTAGGCTATGTGGGTGGCCCCCACTCCCCCTGGGAGTGGACCCACAATAATCCCGTCATTGGGTATTCCTGCAGCTTTCATGCGCATGATTATCCAAGTCATGGAATCACAATACTCCCGTCCTTGGCTCTTTCACAGCGCTAGCCCACAAGTAAAATCACGTTCTTCGGGGGTACCGCCACATCCTTAAATACCACAGGGTCTCGATCTCAGTAGCGAGGGTAGAAAATTGTAGACCCTCCAAGACCATACTAGGGGGGAGATCTTCACATGATCCATTGGTGTTGAGCTGGTGGTAGAGGACTTGAACGGGTTTCCGTAGGACAGAATCGACCTGAGACTTGATAAAGGTAGTTAATCTGTTAAAGGCCCATGGGCCAAAGGAGAGGAGAAGGAGAATACTTACAAGGGGCCCCAGAAGACTGGGGAGTAAGGTGGTAAGCCAGGGGGATGTGGAGAACCAGTTTTGGTACCAAGACTCCTTCTGTTCCCTTTCTTTCTTCCTTTTTTCCAAACTTTCTTTGACCT